>NC_074692.1:19119273-19358561 GCF_029448725.1 Salvelinus fontinalis
CAGAGGACAGCATCATCACCCCACTCCTTTACTCTCATTTGGCAGTCTCACATGATAACAGCATCTGATCATGGCTCTCTTAAGCCTGCTAAATTAAGCCATTCACAGACCTGCATTTTGATGGAAGCTGGACTGTGAACGACAGGTTAAGCAGAGACAAATTGTACCCAAGACACAGATAATGACAAGACGATTCAACAACACGAGAGGAAAGATTACTCTTGCCTTGTTTCGTGTAACTGGTCCCTGAAACAGTCAGTCATTAAAATTCTCTAGGGACTAAAGGAGGGCAGGGAGGGAGGGTATGTGGACAAGCTCTGTAGCATAATCATTACATATTTAAAAAATAATAATACTTTTGCACAAGGATATGATGAATGTGTCATTTTCACCCCCATCTTTTCTTGAATTCAGCCCCACAGGAGAGCACAGCAAATATAGGACATTTTGGTTTTCAAATATTCAACTGCAATACCAAACTATGGTTTGAAATTCACGCAGGATTATTTAAGCAAACTCACATAAAACGTCAGTCTAAGGAAAAGGCAAAAAAAATGATATTTGGTACCGTTATGTGAGCTATGAAATGTTATTATCCTGAACATGACATGAGTGAATGATACAAATAACAAAAAAAAAGTACACCTGGAACAAAACTGGCTTCACTTTAAGATAAGTGATGTACAAGTGCTATTAATGTTTACAATGGAATCTTGAATTGAAACATTAAAAAAAGGCTGACAATTTACTAAATCACAGAAGGTAAGAGATTCAGTTTGGGATTGGCCAGTATATGGGTTTTCATCAAAACCTAAACAATGCCACCTAAGTTCTCACAACATAAATGAAATAATGGAATTTCTCTCTTCAACAGGGATAGATTTGAGCACCCCCTGGTCACTGTTCATACACTGGTCCATAATGTGAAGGATACAGTTCAGCAATTGACTCTGAAAAGTTCACTGTTGAGTTACTTCTGACATGCTGTGTTCTGGAGCTAGCAGTTTTCCTACTGCCAATTCTCCTGGGGGGGGGGGGGGGGGGGGGGGGTTCTCTTCTGCCTCCTATATGCTGATCTAGTGAGTGGGCAAGGTATGGACTTAGACCAGCTCCACGTAATTGGCTGGGAACATTCCAAAATGACCGTCTGGGCCATAGCCCCGCCACCAGCCCTCGTCAATCATCTCGATGCCATTGAGGATGTCATCAGGATCGAAGGAAATCTCTGTCTCATCAGCTGTGAAATTAAAAGAGTAATACCTCAGATCACCATGTCCATTCGGAAATCTGTTGCTGTATTATTGTACGGTGTCTATTCCGTCGCCAATGTTGTTTCCCTGATTTCGTGAACCCCACTTAAAAAAAACTGAAAGTATGTAGAAAGGATAATGGACCTACATATTCTTTTATAAGATAATATTTGAGAACTAACAATTACCAAAATAAAAACGAGAGAATCAGAAATTCCCAAAATGTCATGGCATGTGGTTCCCATTGATTTTGTTGTTTGAAATCACCCAGATAGCATAAAAACAAGGGATAAGACATTGCAAAGTGTAGAATTGCAGGAAATTAGCTTTGAAACTGCAGTTTCTCTCAGCCCCATGGCAAAATGTGTAGAATTTCAGGAAATTAGCTTTAAAACAGAAACATTGTCTATACGTCCAAGAAGAGTGCCTCTAAAACCATGCCTCCCCCACAAATTTGCCACAGTTGCTGAAAATAATTCTAGGGTAACCACTGCTCACTGACAGTTTCCAGTTTCCATCTAGCAGTTTCACCCACATTCTCCATATGGGAAAAACCTCACGGTTACACGTCGTTCACACAGAGAACCAGTTCAGTGGGCCGAGTGTCACTGTAAATTGTCAGTAGGCTGTGACTAACAATGCTTACCAGCTTGGTAGTCGTATAGAGCTCTGGCACAGACGCCTCGGTCTGTCTTCTTTGCAGCCACCTCATTCGTGTTCTCTTCCACCTGAGCGAACAACAAGGGGTGCTATACCTCTGAGAATGATCTTCACATTTAAGTCCAAGCACAAATATTTACCAAAGTTCTCTTGACTTGAATGGCATTTCAATAATGATTGTGATATGTGATTTTCTGATTAAAAAGTATACTACTGCTGTTTACAAATAATGAATCTCACTGCTCATGTGCTGACAAATATTTACCTCTGGGGGCTCCTCATAGAGGTTGTTTTGGGCTGGCTCTGTGGCATGGTTGTGTTCAGTGGGAGCTGCCGTTGCCTTTACTGAAACAGAAAAAGTACATTGTCTTTATCCGAAAAGGAATACCTCTCTACCAACAGGTGGCAGCAGAAGCACCAGGGATCCAGAGTACAAAGTAATTATGAAATGTGTCCAGAGAAAGGGTCATGATGAAACATAGATGAGATGAATCAGACTGTTGTGTGTTCAGACTGAGGTGTGTGGGGAGCAGGGCCCACCTTCATCTTGCCACTGATCCTCAGGGGTTGCATCCTGCTCATCCAAGCACTCAGACTGGCATGGCTCGCCCACACTGGGAGTGGATTCATCCACAACGGGCTCATCCACATTGGGTTCTTATTATGACAACGTACACAAATGATATACGAGCACAGATACACACAGTGTACAAACATACTAAAGCATGCACTCAAATATTCAGACACTGAATAATTACAAAACCATCTGTCAAGTCTCATGGAAAACAACAAGACACTGGATGAGATTGATGATGTACAGTGATCTAATGATGGACATGGCCTATGAGCCATGAGGGTGATGTTAAATTGAATTAACAAGAGATGAAAGGGAGTAGCATCAGGTTAATCATTTAGATTGATGGATTTAAAGCGAGTAGCATCAGGTAGATATTTGACCAAAACACAAACATAGCATTTGTATGTCACTCAGTCACCTACGTGTGAAGTATGTGTGTGTGTGTTGGGAAAGGGTCAGTTTGTGTCAGCAGTATGAGTGAGCTCAGACCTGCAGCAGGGACAGGAGAGGCGGAGCCTGCTGGCAGAGGGGAGGCTTGGTGCAGGGGCAAGCGGGACGGCTCAGGCTCGCATGGTTGCTTAGAGAGAAAAGGGCTGTTCAAACGCCCTGAGAAACACACACCAGAGCAGACAGACAGGTTGGCCGGGAAGGTTACTAAGCAGAGCAGAGACAACACAAAGATGTGGACTAGAGACAAGATGTGATACGAGACAATGAGTTAAAGTTGATGAAGGCAGAGTAATGCGACAAGATTCTCCTCCTGCATGTTTCAACATGGCCCAGACAATCCCCTGATCTCACTGCACGACCACATCCCCCACCTGACAGAGCTAGAAAGCCCAGCTAGGAAACACTCATGGAAAAAACAATTTTAAGAACTACACTATTCAATACAACTGTTTGCTGTTTATATACATTGGTGGCTTACCTGGCTGGGGGCTGGCAGGGGTGTGGGCAGCAGCAGGGGTGTCGGTGTCTGCAGCGCTGGGGGCCATGCCCTTCTCTCTCTGCTTGAACATCTCTCTGGGGTTCATAGAGCGCTGGGAGATCAGGGAGGCCGCCTCCTGAAACACACCATGTGGTCAGACAGACACACTGGGTATTGTATAGCCATAGCAACGTTCCAGATGTTCTCTTTAATAAAGAAGACAATACCATCTACTGTATGCATAAAGGTGTTCTGAATGACGTTCAAAGATGAGAAGTCATGACCACAGTAGATGGTAGTAGAGCAGAAAGAATGTACAAACAGGAAAATGAAGGTAAGTGAAGCTATGACGAGTTTAGATTCAAGCAAGAAACAGATTTGGTTGTGTCTATGGAAAGGGAAGCAGGAAACAGAGGGTTCTGAGTCACAGGGTATAGGGAACCTTTCAACCTACAGGGGGCCACAGTTAACTCACATTGGCTTTCTCCACAGATTCACCACGCTTCATCCCTTTCTTCTGAGCTGCCTGGAAGTCCTTTTCCTGCTCCTCCTGATGATGCACCACACATAATTCAACACTACCCACGAGGCTACACCTACCGGTTCTGTATAGTTTGTTCTTGTGTTATATTTACATCCTAAATGTGTGCCTTCACATTTAAAACAGATCATTTAGGTGGGGTGCAAACCTGGGTTCAAATATCTCAATTACTTTTATATACATTTCAAAGAAATAGTATTTGAAAATACATTTAAATAGTAGACTACTTATAGGAAATTATTTGAAAATACTTCCAATAGAAGTAACTGAGTCAGGCTACATTATTTAAAAATATGTAGGCCTATTTAAATAAATTCACATGTATTGAACCCAGTTCTGGCAGGATGCATGTTGCATAAACGGATCTGCTGCCCCCTACATGAGAATGAAACACCAGTTAAACATAGCGGATTTGAATTCACCTCAGTCAGCCGGCCTGTCCTGCTGTGAGTCAGCAGACAACTCACCCATTGTTGTTTTTCATTGTCTCTGCTCTCAGCTTCCTGCTGCTGCTGGAACTTCCTGTTAAACAAATGGGAAAAGCAGACTTAATGGAAACCTGGCTGTCTTAATAAGGTCAACTCGATAAGATAACCACCTCCAGCTAAGTTTACTAACCACCATTTTACTCACTTCTGCTGGTCAATCATAGAGGCCCTCTCCTTGTCTCTATTCTCTCTGAGAGTTGCCTCCTTGACCTCTCGATCCTTCCGATCTTTCTCCAGCTTCTGGCGCTCTTCGTCTGCCTTGCTGCGCTCCTCCCGCTGCCGCTTCTCCTCATCTTTCTGAGACACACAGAACACGAGACCAGGTTAGGGTATTCACTGTCATAAAGGACTATTTAATCAGAACAAGCTGAGCAACACAAGCAAATCTAACCAGTATTTGTCATTCAGCAGATGCTCTTATCCAGAGCGACTCACAATTAGTTCATTCATCTTAAGATAACTAGGAGACAACATCACAATCTTATCAAGTACATTTTCCCTCATGAGCAAAGTCAGTGCTAATAAGAAAAGCATGTGAGAGTTATTTAAGATACTCTTCAGAGGTAGGTTTTCAAACGTTTTCAGAAGATGGGCAGGGACTCCGCTGTCCTGACTTTAGGGGGAAGCTTGTTCCACCATTGGGATGCCAGGACAGAGAATAGTTTTGACTGGCTGAGTGGGAGCTGCCCTCCTGTAGGGGTGGGAGGGCCAAGAGACCAGAGGTGGCGTGCTTGGTTTGGGATATAGTGTTTGAGCATAGCTTGAAGGTAAGGAGGGGCTTCACATTGCTGCTCTGTAGGTAAGTACCAGGGTCTGGAAGATGATGTAAGCTTCGACTGGACGCCAGTGGCGTGTGCGGAGGAGCGTGGCGACATGGAGAACTTAGGAAGGTTGATGGCACAAGCGGGGAGCCCAGCCAACAGCGAGTTACGTGCAGTATTCTACATGGGATAGGACAAGTGCCTGGATTAGGACCTGCGCCATTCCTGTGTGAGGTAGGGTCATACTCTACGGATGTTGTAGAGCATTAACTTGCTGGAGCCACGCCAAGGTTCTTTGCACTCTGGGAGGGGGACACCATGGAGTCCCTGTAGTGGCAGTAAGGTGTTGGGGCTGACTCACCTCTGCCTGCGCCCAGAAGTTGTCTTTATTGGTCCGTTTGATTTCAGACATGGCGTTGGTCTTCTGATACACAGAGCCCTGTCACAACAAAATACAAGCGTTAGTTAAACAACAAAAACAAATTGGCACTCAGACACTAACCCCCCACCTAGATCCAGTACTGACACAGCATGTCGGTTTATTATGCCAAGTTAACAGGCTTTAAACAGCCTGTCCTGGCCTGGCCTCTCTGGCTCCAGCCCCGGCCAACAATCATGAGCTCAACTAAGCCCCTGGATTCTACTGCACATGAGTCATTGTAAACAACCAGCTCTGCAAGTCACAACATCCAACATGTTGGAAACAAACCCACACTGAGAATCTCTCATCCACAGCCTTGTGCAATGAATCTTACCAAAAAATGTCCACAGGCAGACAAGTGATTAACCGAAACAAATTAGATATGAGAATTTATCTGACCACAAAGCAACTTGCCTAACAGTGCAACCTGCCTGTACAAAACATGTCTACAGACACTTAACATCTGATGAAACAAACTCAATGCATAACTAAAATGTTCTGATTTTAATTTCTAAAAGGATAAGATGATATATTTGGTACGTACCACAGGTCCCTGGGGACCAGCGTCTCGGAACTTGTTGGACTCTTTGTGGAAGCTGTAGTTGGCCCCTGATGCCTTGGCCACCTTTTGCATAATAGCCTCAGGTTCCACATCCTCCTCTGCACGGGCATTTATTGTGACATGGGCTCCCTGGAATTACAGCAGACATTTTAGCTACAAACACGCGTCACACATTTCAGCCAGATAAGGCCATGAAAGGGCTGTCAACAGGAGGGATATTTGATATGACAGCCACCACCCATAGGATTTGTTGACATGCAGTTAGCAAGGTGACTTTCACCTGATAACAGACCACTTCAAGAGCTGATTCAGAAACCACAACCAATAATTCACCATAAGTAGCATCCAACTTCTGCTTAACTCTAACACTCAAAAGCTATTACTGGCACTAACAGGGGTGTCTACTCAGTCTTTCCTGCAATTGTTCTTAATTTCATGTTCTGTTGAGGTTAGTGTTGCAAGTGTATATGCACAAATGTATGTTGACGCCCCTTCAAATTAGTGGATTCGACTATTTCAGCCACACCCGTTGCTGACAGGTGTATAAAATCGAGGACATAGCCATGAAAAATTCATAGTCAAACATTGGTAGTAGTATGGTCTTACTGAAGAGCTCAACTTTCTACGTGGCACCATCACAGGATGCCACCTTTCCAACTAGTCAAATGCCAAATTTCTGCCCTGCTAGAGCTGCCCCGCTCAACTGTAAGTGCTGTTATTGTGAAGTGGAAACGTCTTGGCGCAACAACAGTTCATCCACAAAGTGGTAGGCCACACAATCTGACAAAAAGTGACAGCCAAGTGCTGAAGCTCGTAAAAATAATCTGTCTTCGGTGGAAACACTTACTACCGAGTTCCAAACTGCCTCTGGGAGCAACGTCAGCAAAATAACTGTTCGTTGGGAGCTTCATGAAATGGGTTTCCATGGCCGAGCATGACAATGACATTCTAGATGATTCTGTGCTTCCAACTTAGTGGCAACAGTTTGGGTAAGGCCCTTTCCTGTTTCAGCATGACAATCCATGCACAAAGCGAGGTCCATACAGAAATGATTTGTCGAGGTCAGTGTGGAAGAACTTGACTGGCCTGCAGAGCCCTGACCTCAACCCGATTGAACACCTTTGGGATGAATTGGAACGCCGACTGTGAGCTAGGCCCAATCGTCCAACATCAGTAACCGGCATCACTAATGCTCGTGGATGAATGGAAGCAAGTTCCCTCAGCAATATTCCAACATTTAGTGGAAAGCCTTCCGAGAAGGGTGGAGGCTATAGCATGAAAGGGGAGACCAACTCTATTCATGTCCATGATTTTGGAATGAGACGTTCAATGAGCAGGTGTCCACATACTACGCAATTACACTACATGACCACAAGTAGTTTATTTTGATCATTAACTAAACATAAGCAGTCTGTATGGAGAAAATGCCTAGACCAGGGGTACTTAACTATTAGCCTACGAGGTCCGGAGCCTGCTGGTTCGGTTCTACCTGATAATGAATTGCACACACCTGGTGTCCCAGGTCTAAATCAGTCCCTAATTTGAAGGGAACAATTTTTAAAAAATGCAGTGGAACTGGCTTTGAGGTCCAGAGTTGGAGGGGTCTAAACCATGCCAAATTATATTACCTTGAGAAAATTAGCTATGGAGCTGACATGATTGGCACATAGTCCTTTCCTGGCGTCTTTCACACCTTCTCCAGTCTGAAACACAAATACTCATAAGATTCATTCAACTTGACAACCAGATTTACAAAATACAGAGGAGTGCCACCTTTGGAAGAAAAGGGAGTGTAGTGCAGCACTCACCCAGTTGATCAGGACGTATTTGCACAGGCCAGAGTTTGGGTCCTCGACACGACAGAAAGCGTACATTATTTTACCGCTGCTAAGTTCCTCCACCAGTTCCTCCAGTCCACCATCTGAACACACCAGTATCGGGAACATTGTAGAATTTATGTTCTATGCAAAGTCTGTCATGTACATTACTGTGTATAGCCTACATTATGTACACAATATATGGCAAATGACTCCCTTTTTCAACATGCTCTATTTTTGACATGCTCTATTTTTGACAGTGTGTGTGTGTTGTAAGTAGGGTTGCAGATTTTGGGGAATATTCAGAGGTGGAAACTTTCCGTGGGAATTAAATGTAGATGTTTTTTTGCATTGGATACATTTACCATATCATATGGCGACAGAAACATAAACATTTGACCTGATCATAAGTAGACAATTACAAATTATTAAATCCTTCCAATAGAAAAAAATTGTTACAAATTTAACTTTTAATTAAATGAGTTGACTCTTCACATGGGATGATTTCACTGAACAACAAAAGAAAGGGAATATTGAATGATCCGTCGCATCTCCCAAAAACATTTTCAACATACACTACCGTTCAAAAGTTTGGGGTCACTTAGAAATTCAAGTTTAAAGAAAAGCACATGTTGTCCATTAAAATAACAAAATTAATCAGAAATACGATGTAGACATTGTTAGTGTTGTAAATGACTATTATACCTGGAAACTGCAGGTTTTTAATGGAATATCGACATAGGCGTACAGAGGCCCATTATCAGCGACCATCACTCCTGTGTTCCAATGGCACGTTGTATTAGCTAATCCAAGTTAAACATTTTAAAAGGCTAATTGATCATTAGAAAACCCTTTTGCAATTATGTTAGCAAAGCTGAAAACTGTTCTGATTAAAGAAGCAATAAAACGGGCCTTCTTTAGACTAGTTGAGTATCTGGAGCATCAGCATTTATGGGTTCGATTACAGGCTCAAAATGGCCAGAAACAAAGACCTTTCTTCTGAAACTCATCAGTCTATTCTTGTTCTGAGAAATGAAGGCTATTCCATGCAAGAAATTACCAAGAAACTGAAGATCTCGTACAACGCTGTGTACTATTCCCGTCACAGAACAGCGCTAACTGGCTCCAACCAGAATGGAAAGAGGAGTGGGAGGCCCCGGTGCACAACTGAGCAAGAGAACAAGTAAATTAGTGTCTAGTTTGAGAAACAGACACTTCAAGTCCTCAACAGGCAGCTTCATGAAATGAAATGACACCATAGGCCTTGTTAATCTCTGCACACAACAGGATGCTCTTTTCTGCATACTTGGGGTCCAACATGTGCGCTGCGGCGTGTATGGGCTTCAGGCAGAAGTCTTCACGCTTTTTGATGTATTTCAGAACTGCAGTTTCCTCTGCTTGGAGCAACAGTGAAGTGGGCAGGGCAGTACGGATTTCTTCTCTTACATCTGCAAGCAGAGTCTGAACATCAGACAGGATGGCATTGTCTCCCTCAATCCGTGCAATGGCTACTGCTTTAGGTTTCAGGAGTTTCAGGCTGCATACCACTCTCTCCCAAAATACATCATTCAGGAGGATCCTCTTGATGGGATTGTCCATATCGGCAGACTATGATATGACCATTTCTTGGAGAGACGCCTTCCCCCCCAGGACTGTCAAACAGGATGACAACACCACCCTAATGGGTGTGCTGGGCAGCTTCAATGTGGTGCTCTTATTCTTCTCACTTTGCTTGGTGAGGTAGATTGCTTCTATAACTTGATGACCCTTCACATACCTAACCATTTCCTTGGCTCTCTTGTACTGTATCCATTGTTTTCAGTGCCATGATGGCCTTGAGGAGCAGATTCAATGCATGAGTAGCACAGCCAATGGGTGTGATGTGACGGTAGGACTCCTCCACTTTAGACCAAGCAGCCTTCATGTTCGCAGCATTGTATCACCAGTGGAAATACCTTCTGTGGTCCAAGGTTATTGATGACTGCCTTTAGCTCATCTGCAATGTAGAGACCGGTGTGTCTGTTGTCCCTTGTGTCTGTGCTCTTGTAGAATACTGGTTAGGTGTGGAGATGTAGTTAATTATTCCTTGTCCACGAACATTCGACCAGCCACCAGAGATTATTGCAATACAGTCTGCTTTCTCTGATTTGCTTGACCTTCACTTGAACTCTGTTGAACTCTGCATCCAGAAAATGAGTAGATAACGCATGTCTGGTTGGAGGGGTGCATGCTGGGCAAAGAACATTCAGAAATCTCTTCCAATACACCATGCCTGTGAGCATCAAAGGTGAACCAGTTGCATACACAGCTCGAGCAAGACATTCATCAGCATTTCTGACTATGTTCCTCCATTGAGTGAAAAAAAATCTTCTGATTCTAGGAGAACCATGAGCTGTTGCTATCGATAAAGTGTCTGATTCATCCTTTTCACCTCGAATAGAAGTAGAGGGACTTTTGTCAGAGGTCGCTTATTGTGAAAACTGAGGGAACTTTATGCACTTGGCCAGATGATTCAGCATCTTTGTTGCATTCTTCACATATGAGTTGGCACAGTATTTGCAAATGTACACAGCTTTTCCTTCTACATTAGCTGCAGTGAAATGTCTCCACACATCAGATGGTGCCGTAGCATTTCCCTGTAAAGATTAGGGAAAAAATGAGTGAAAAAAACCCAAATACAATTCCATATGCAGATAAATAGTTAAGCAGTTAGATTAAACAACTCCTTTGCAAGATAAATGTTTTAAAATGAAACATGTATGGAAACAGGTGAATTAACACTCCTCAGTTAGCAGGCTCAAGCAATCTAAAACCTACATGGTAGCAAAAACTAACCATCAGAAATTGTTAACAAGTTAGAAATTATTTAAACACACTTTGCTGTAGGATACTATTTACTAGTTAACAAAAAAATCATTCATGTCATATAAAATATATTCACCCCACCCAGTATTGTAATCAAAACTTACCAGAAAGCATGTAGTCCTTAGCTCAGACAGTGTAGTAGTGTGGGCTCAATAGCATCTCAGTGTGCAAGATCTTGAGAATCAGCTGTACATGTGATGGAAGAATGCACTGTGCATGCAGAAGGTTGCAATTCCATTGAATTGGGGATAGTTTAACCAAAATATGCCACAAGACCTAGAATTGCCTTGTGTATCTCACAAAAAAAGGTTCACTGTTATAAGCAAACTTTTTTTGATTAATTTTAGCAAAATCCCCCAAATTCCAGGGCCTAATATCTATTGGAATTTTTTTGGAAGAACTCCGGAATTTTACTGCAAAGTTTCCAACCCTAGTTGTAAGTATCTTGATTAATCGCCCTGCCCCCCGAAAAGGCGAATACACCAGTGTAAGCCTTTTTGTATACCACGTCAATTAATTATCAGATCTATGCAGAAACAGAGTGCTCATTTTCTTTTTATTCCTGGATAGTCACCTGTTGAAGTGTCCTGGGGCAAGGATTCTTTTTGGGATTTTCATGTCCCTCAGTCAAGCACCTGATTCTCTTATTTTTCAATCTTGGCTAAAGCGCGTTTGGGTACACTTTCTACTTAATGATAGCTACTTTGAGGACATGTTTTGCCAACTTACTATGACTGACATGTGGCCGTCTCACCTTGCTACCTTAAAATGAATGCACTAACTCTAACCTAAGTCGCTCTGGATAAGAGCGTCTGCTAAATGACTAAAATGTAAATATTTTCCTCTACTACATTACACATGCTTGGTTATTTTTCTTTTCACATATGCAAATAGTTATCTTCTGAAAGAAACCTGTCTGGGAGACTTACCCAAACAATAAAAATGTGCCACTACTGCAAAAGATTACCATTTACCTTTACTTGCATCTTTTAAATTGCCTTACAGTGCTTTGAGAGCAATTCAGTTGCACACCATAAGTGAGGGTGATGATCTCAGACAACATTGCAGACTTAAAACCAAACAGAATATTTACATGTTGGAGCCTTTCTTGGATTCTGTCTACCACACTCACCTCCCTTCTCTGCCAATCGTATATCATTAGTGTTCCCCTCGTAGGTGAACAAGGCCCTGCAGAGAAGAACACCAGGTTACAGGATCACACAACCATTGCAAAATTGTAGATTGGTAGCCTAATAAGCAGTTTAAACAGACTGTCAGCATCAGTATTCACAACCACACTTAGCAAGCTATTGCAGAATAGCATCCTGAAGCTACCTGGCTAAGTGATGTGCCTTACTCAAAACATGACACTTGATTGAACTGCATAACTTCAGATCGGAACCATTAAAGCTTCAATATGTAACATTTTGGGTGACCCACCAAATTCACATTGAAAAGTGAGATATAGATCTATCATCCTCATCGAAAGCAAGTCAAAGAAGCGGTAGATCTGTTCCATTTCATGATAGCCAAATTGGTAGTTACAGCCTTGTTCCATCGCGGCAACTCCCGTACGGAGGCGAAGGTTGAGAGCCATGCATCCTCCAAAACACAACCCTGCCAAGCCGCACTGCTTCTTGACACTGATCGCTTAACCCGGAAGCCAGCCGCACCAATGTGTCAAGAGGAAACAACATACAACTGGCAACCAAAATCAGCGCGCATGTGCCATGCCCGCCACAGGAGTTGCTAGAGCGCAATGCGACAAGTACATCCCAGCCAGCCAAACCCTCCCCTAACCCGGAAGACGCTGGGCCAATTGTGCACCGCCTCATTGGTCTCCCGGTCGCGACACAGCCCGGGATCAAACCCGGGTCTTTAAAGAAGCCTCAAGCACCGCAATGCAGTGCCTTAGACCACTGCGCCACTCGGGAGTCTATGTGAGCTATTTCTATGCTTCCCGTTCTTAAGTTTCATTTTTGCATCTTTTACTTTCGGTTTTGTACATCAGCTTCAAAGAGCTGAAAATACTATATTGTCGGGTTTAGATGGTACACTATACTTGCTTGTATTGTCACATATACTGAAATTAGGCAAACTATTAGAATTTGAACAAACAGAAAATGGCGGAGTGATTTCAGCATAGTGCAACTTAAAGTGTGCAAAATGTAGAGCTTTTGTAATAGTGCATTACTATGTATACGGAACAAAAATATGTAAAGTGTTGGTCCCATGTTTTATGAGGTGAAATATGCCAGAAATGTTCCATACTCACAAAAAGCTTATTGCTTTAAAAATTGTGCAGACATTTGTTTACATCCCTGTTATTGAGCATTTCTCCTTTGCCAGGATAATCCATCCACCTAACAGTTGTAGCATTTCAAGAAACTGATTAAATTGCATGATCATTACAAGTGCACTTTGTGCTAGGGACAATAAAATATCACTCAAAAAAAATGTGCAGTTGTATCACAATACCAGATGCCTCAAGCTGAGGGAGCGTGCAATTGGCATGCTGACTGCAGGAATGTCCACCAGAGCTGTTGCCAGAGAATTGAATGTTAATTTCTCTACCATAATTCACCTCCAATGTCGTTTTAGAGAATTTGGCATACATCCAACCGGCCTCACAACGTGTAACCAAGCCAGCTCAGGACCTCCACATCCAGCTTCTTCACCTACGGGATCATCTGAGACCAACCATCCAGACAGCTGATGAAACTGTGGGTTTGCAGAACCAAATTATTTCTGCCCAAACTCAAACCGTCTCAGGGAAGCTCATCTGCGTGCTCGTCGTCCTCACCAGGGTCTTGACCTGACTGAAGTTTGGTGACATAACTGACTTCAGTGGGCAAATGCTCACCTTCGATGGCCACTGACACGCTGGAGAAGTGTGCTCTTTACAGATGAATCCCGGTGTCAACTGTACCGGGCAGATGGCAGACAGCATGTATGGCGACATGTGGGCAAGCGGTTTGCTGATGTCAACGTTGTGAACAGAGTGCCCCATGGTGGCGTTATAGTATGGGCAGGCATAAGCTATGGACAATGAACACAATTGCATTTTAAAATCGATGGAAACTTAAATGCATAGAGATACCATGATGAGATCCTGAAGCCTATTGTCGTGCCAGTCATTCGCTCATGTTTCAGCATGATAATGCACAGCCCTGTACACAATTCCTGGAAGCTGAAAATGTCCCCATTCTTTCATAGTCTGCATACTCACTAGACATGTCAACCATTGAGCATGTTTGGCATGCTCTGTATCGACGTGTACAACAGCATGTTCCAGTTCCGGCCAATATCAGCAACTTCGCACAGCCATTGAGGAGTGGAACAACATTCCACAATCAACAGCCTTATCAACTCTATGCAAAGGATGTGTCACGCTGCATGAGGCAAATGGTGGTCACACCTGGTTCTGATCCATGCCCCTACATTTTTTTTTAAAGGTATCTGTGACTAACAGATGCATACCTATATTCCCAGTCATGTGAAATTCATAGCTTAGGGCCGAATGAGTTAATTTCAATTGACCGATTTTCTTTTTGAACTGTAACTCCGTAAAATCTTTGAAATTGTTGCATGTTGCGTTTATTTTTGTTCGGTGTAATTATATGGTGAGAAATGTCTAAAAACACGTATGAGAGCTTCCTCTTTTAGTTAGCCAAGTCTGGTCCCCATGCCATGGTTGACCTAAAGAACTTTTAATTCAGCAACGTGTGCTACGACTAAAACCCTCTGAGTTTGATAACCCCAGTCTTGTCAACTAAAGCAGGTTAATTAGGGTCATGTTTAAACACCGACACCAACAGGTTTTATTTGAACAGTGACAGAAACGTATTTTCTCTAGTACAAATTCTGACTAACTAGCTAACATTAGCCAAATTAGTTAGCTGCATACAAGTTTAGGCATTGCAATGTGAATGAATCCAATAAAATAAAACGCAAACAGGTAACTCAAATAGGTTAACAGTCATGTTATATAGCACCATCATTAACTAGTTAGCTAACGTAAGATAGCTAGTTAACAAGCTAAGGAAATTGCCAGACAACAAGGTAATCAGATTTACCTCGAAGAAACATGGCAATAATCATCATCATACTGCTTCGTTGTAACACAATTCATTTTCATTTCACAACTAGCGAGCTAGCTAACTGATATGATAGCTAAGTACGAGAGGAAATACATGTTAGCTAGGGAGATAGCTACTTAAACATAGCGGATGCAACATGTTATGGCGAGGCAATTAAAGCTAGCTACCGTCCTTACCAGTTGGTGTTGGATTTCTCATCTACAACCTCTTTGTAAGCATTTGTCAGGGAAATTCCGTTTTTACTTAAGTTCACTGCCATCTTTCTTTCGCGCAAACACTTGTGCTAGCTGTGAAACGCCCGTCCTAGCTACTTTATGGAGGAAGTAGAATAGGATCGAATCACTACTGAATGAGAGCTCGGCACACAGGAAACTCGTCTCATAACATCATGAACAGAACCAGAGATATCTCTGACAGAACATTCCACCTCTTCCACTCTGACTAGGCGCCCTCTGATGGAACATTGACGTGAAACTGGTCATCTTTACAGTACTATTTCTGTACCATGTATGCAAGTAATGTATATACTGTTTTTCTTCTCCATACACTGACTAGGCTACATGCAACCCCACTTTTTGTCTTAAAGTACACTTTGTTTACTTTTCTGCTTGTAAAATAAACTTGACATGTTCTCTGGGGCAGCTACAGTTAGCAGGATGTAGTGGGGCCAAGCGTTCTAGATAAGCGTATTATTGTTTATGTTCCAAAAAACGTCTTATAGACCTAAAGTAGAAACATCCCTAATCTCTGATATTAGTAACAAAGTTGATCTACCCCTGGTTACCCAGCCTGTTAGACCAGACATGGAAAACTACAGAGACAAGGGAGTATATACACTGCTCAAAAAAATAAAGGGAACACTTAAACAACACAATGTAACTCCAAGTCAATCACACTTCTGTGAAATCAAACTGTCCACTTAGGAAGCAACACTGATTGACAATAAATTTCACATGCTGTTGTGCAAATGGAATAGACAAAAGGTGGAAATTATAGGCAATTAGCAAGACACCCCCAATAAAGGAGTGGTTCTGCAGGTGGTGACCACAGACCAATTCTCAGTTCCTATGCTTACTGGCTAATGTTTAGGTCACTTTTGAATGCTGGCGGTGCTTTCACTCTAGTGGTAGCATGAGACGGAGTCTACAACCCACACAAGTGGCTCAGGTAGTGCAGCTCATCCAGAATGGCACATCAATGCGAGCTGTGGCAAGAAGGTTTGCTGTGTCTGTCAGCGTAGTGTCCAGAGCATGGAGGCGCTACCAGGAGACAGGCCAGTACATCAGGAGACGTGGAGGAGGCCGTAGGAGGGCAACAACCCAGCAGCAGGGCCGCTACCTCCGCCTTTGAGCAGGAGGAGCACTGCCAGAGCCCTGCAAAATGACCTCAAGCAGGCCCCAAATGTGCATGTGTCTACTCAAACGGTCAGAAACAGACTCCATGAGGGTGGTATGAGGGCCCGACGTCCACAGGTGGGGGTTGTGCTTACAGCCCAACACCGTGCAGGACATTTGGCATTTGCAAGAGAACACCAAGATTGGCAAATTCGCCACTGGCGCCCTGTGCTCTTCACAGATGAAAGCAGGTTCACACTGAGCACATGTGACAGACGTGATAGAGTCTGGAGACGCCGTGGAGAACCTTCTGCTGCCTGCAACATCCTCCAGCATGACCGGTTTGGCGTTGGGTCAGTCATGGTGTGGGGTGGCATTTCTTTGGGGGGCCGCACAGCCCTCCATGTGCTCGCCAGAGGTAGCCTGACTGCCATTAGGTACCGAGATGAGATCCTCAGACCCCTTGTGAGACCATATGCTGGTGCGGTTGGCCCTGGGTTCCTCCTAATGCAAGACAATGCTAGACCTCATGTGGCTGGAGTGTGTCAGCAGTTCCTGCAAGAGGAAGGCATTGATGCTATGGACCGCCCGTTCCCCAGACCTGAATCCAATTGAGCACATCTGGGACATCATGTCTCGCTCCATCCACCAACGCCACGTTCCACCACAGACTGTCCAGGAGTTGGCGGATGCTTTAGTCCAGGTCTGGGAGGAGATGCCTCAGGAGACCATCCGCCACCTCATCAGGAGCATGCCCAGGCGTTGTAGGGAGGTCATACAGGCACGTGGAGGCCACACACACTACTGAGCCTCATTTTGACTTGTTTTAAGGACATTACATCAAAGTTGGATCAGCCTGTAGTGTGGTTTTCCACTTTAATTTTGAGTGCGACTCCAAATCCAGACCGCCATGGGTTGATCAATTTGATTTCCATTGATAATTTGTGTGATTTTGTTGTCAGCACATTCAACTATGTAAAGAAAAAAGTATTTAATAAGAATATTTCATTCATTCAGATCTAGGATGTGTTATTTTAGTGTTCCCTTTATTTTTTGGAGCAGTCTATGTATATCAATAGTTGAAATCTTCAGTTTACATACACTTAGGCTGGAGTCATTAAAATTTGATTTTCAACCACTCCCCAAATGTCTTAACAAACTATAGTTTTGGCAAGTCGGTTAGGACATCTACTTTGTGCATGACACAAGTAATTTTTCAAACAATTGTTTACACAGATTATTTCACTGTATCACAATTCCAGCGGGTCAAAAGTTATCATACACTAAATTGACTGTACCTTTAAACAGCTTGGAAAAATCCAGAAAATGATGTCATGGCTTTAGAAACTTCTGATAGGCTAATTGACATCATTTGAGGTGTACCTGTGGATGTATTTCAAGGCCTACCTTCAAACTCAGTGTCTCTTTCCTTGACACCATGGGAAAATCAAATTAAAACAGCCAAGACCTCAGATTTTTTTTTGTAGACCTCCACAAGTCTGGTTCATCCTTGGAAGCAATTTCCAAATGCCTGAAGGTACCACGTTAATCTGTACAAACAATAGTACGCAAGTTTATTATCAAAGATAATTATCAAAGATAATTGCGTAATTATCGTATTTCGTCGTCTCGTTGTCCACACTGCTATCTGCCCAGCAGCTAGCAAACGTCCACCGTCTACCGAATAGTAGTATAACTTTTCATTACATTTCATTATAGTACAACGGTCTGATTTTCATTTTCATTACAGTACAACGGTTTGATTTGTTTGATCTTAGCTAGCTACATAGCCGTCTTTTTATCAAACAATTGCGTCGTTATTGAGGTTCGCTAGCCAGCTATTTTCGTCCTAACTTAACGCAACCTAGCCAACACTGCTAGCTAGCCAGCTTGCCACCGAATAGCATTGTAGAAACGAGTGCATTACAACGGAACGACTTGATTAGTGTAGTGTTGGCTGGCTACACAGTTGTCTTTGCTATCTTTGATTTGTTTGATCTTAGCTAGCTACTTAGCTGGCTACATAGCCGTCTCTGTATCAAAGATAATTGTGTAGTTATCGAGGTTCGCTGAGGTTCGCTAGCCAGGTATTCTCGTCCTAACGTAAGGTAGTCAACCCTGCTAGCTAGCCAGCTAGCCACCGATTAGCAGCACTGTAGAAACGATTACATTACAACGGAACGACTTGTTTTGTGTAGTGTTAGCTAGCTACATAGTTTTCTTTGCTAGCTTTGTATCTAAGATAATTGTGTAACTTTGAGTAATTATCGGTTAGCTAGCCAGCTATTTTCGCCTGCCGCGCTGCCGTCCTCCTACCTAGCCAACACTGCTAGCTAACACTGCTAGCTAGCCAACTTCTACCGAATAGCAGCACTGTAGAAACTTACATTACAATGGAACGACTTGATTAGCGTAGTGTTAGCTAGTTGTCTTTGCTGTCCTTGTATCCATGATAATTGTGTAGTTTAGAGAAATTTAGAGAAACTGTCGAGGTCACCTAGCCAGCTTCACTTTCAACAACGCAGCTACTGCTAGCCAGGCTACTTCACCAGCCAGCAGTACTATATCATTTTAGTCAATAAGATTTTTAATTTTATTGATTTTTTTTGCAACGTAAGCTTAACTTTCTGAACATTCGAGACGTGTAGCCCACTTGTCATTCTAATCTCCTTTGCTTTAGCGTAGCCTCTTCTGTAGCCTGTCAACTATGTGTCTGTCTATCCCTGTTCTCTCCTTTCTGCACAGACCATACAAACGCTTCACACCGCGTGGCCGCGCCCACCCTAACCTGGTGGTCCCAGCCCGCACGACCCACGTGGAGTTCCAGGTCTCCGGTAGCCTCTGGAACTGCCGATCCGCGGCCAACAAGGCAGAGCTCATCTCAGCCTATGCGTCCCTCCAGTCCCTCGACTTCTTGGCACTGACGGAAACATGGCTCACCACAGATAACACTGCTACTCCTACTGCTCTCTCTTCGTCTGCCCACGTGTTCTCGCACACCCCGAGAGCTTCTGGTCAGCGGGGTGGTGGCACCGGGATCCTCATCTCTCCCAAGTGGTCATTCTCTCTTTCTCCCCTTACCCATCTGTCTATCGCCTCCTTTGAATTCCATGCTGTCACAGTTACCAGCCCTTTCAAGCTTAACATCCTTATCATTTATCGCCCTCCAGGTTCCCTTGGAGAGTTCATCAATGAGCTTGATGCCTTGATAAGCTCCTTTCCTGAGGACGGCTCACCTCTCACAGTTCTGGGTGACTTTAACCTCCCCATGTCTACCTTTGACTCATTCCTCTCTGCCTCCTTCTTTCCACTCCTCTCCTCTTTTGACCTCACCCTCTCACCTTCCCCCCCTACTCACAAGGCAGGCAATACGCTTGACCTCATCTTTACTAGATGCTGTTCTTCCACTAACCTCATTGCAACTCCCCTCCAAGTCTCCGACCACTACCTTGTATCCTTTTCCCTCTCGCTCTCATCCAACACTTCCCACACTGCCCCTACTCGGATGGTATCGCGCCGTCCCAACCTTCGCTCTCTCTCCCCCGCTACTCTCTCCTCTTCCATCCTATCATCTCTTCCCTCTGCCCAAACCTTCTCCAACCTATCTCCTGATTCTGCCTCCTCAACCCTCCTCTCCTCCCTTTCTGCATCCTTTGACTCTCTATGTCCCCTATCCTCCAGGCCGGCTCGGTCCTCCCCTCCCGCTCCGTGGCTCGACGACTCATTGCGAGCTCACAGAACAGGGCTCCGGGCAGCCGAGCGGAAATGGAGGAAAACTCGCCTCCCTGCGGACCTGGCATCCTTTCACTCCCTCCTCTCTACATTTTCCTCTTCTGTCTCTGCTGCTAAAGCCACTTTCTACCACTCTAAATTCCAAGCATCTGCCTCTAACCCTAGGAAGCTCTTTGCCACCTTCTCCTCCCTCCTGAATCCTCCTCCCCCTCCCCCCCCCTCCTCCCTCTCTGCAGACGACTTCGTCAACCATTTTGAAAAGAAGGTCGACGACATCCGATCCTCGTTTGCTAAGTCAAACGACACCGCTGGTTCTGCTCACACTGCCCTACCCTGTGCTTTGACCTCTTTCTCTCCTCTCTCTCCAGATGAAATCTCGCGTCTTGTGACGGCCGGCCGCCCAACAACCTGCCCGCTTGACCCTATCCCCTCCTCTCTTCTCCAGACCATTTCCGGAGACCTTCTCCCTTACCTCACCTCGCTCATCAACTCATCCCTGACCGCTGGCTACGTCCCTTCCGTCTTCAAGAGAGCGAGAGTTGCACCCCTCCTGAAAAAACCTACACTCGATCCCTCCGATGTCAACAACTACAGACCAGTATCCCTTCTTTCTTTTCTCTCCAAAACTCTTGAACGTGCCGTCCTTGGCCAGCTCTCCTGCTATCTCTCTCAGAATGACCTTCTTGATCCAAATCAGTCAGGTTTCAAGACTAGTCACTCAACTGAGACTGCTCTTCTCTGTATCACGGAGGCGCTCCGCACTGCTAAAGCTAACTCTCTTTCCTCTGCTCTCATCCTTCTAGACCTATCGGCTGCCTTCGATACTGTGAACCATCAGATCCTCCTCTCCACCCTCTCCGAGTTGGGCATCTCCGGCGCGGCCCACGCTTGGATTGCGTCCTACCTGACAGGTCGCTCCTACCAGGTGGCGTGGCGAGAATCTGTCTCCTCACCACGCGCTCTCACCACTGGTGTCCCCCAGGGCTCTGTTCTAGGCCCTCTCCTATTCTCGCTATACACCAAGTCACTTGGCTCTGTCATAACCTCACATGGTCTCTCCTATCATTGCTATGCAGACGACACACAATTAATCTTCTCCTTTCCCCCTTCTGATAACCAGGTGGCGAATCGCATCTCTGCATGTCTGGCAGACATATCAGTGTGGATGACGGATCACCACCTCAAGCTGAACCTCGGCAAGACGGAGCTGCTCTTCCTCCCGGGGAAGGACTGCCCGTTCCATGATCTCGCCATCACGGTTGACAACTCCATTGTGTCCTCCTCCCAGAGCGCTAAGAACCTTGGCGTGATCCTGGACAACACCCTGTCGTTCTCAACTAACATCAAGGCGGTGGCCCGTTCCTGTAGGTTCATGCTCTACAACATCCGCAGAGTACGACCCTGCCTCACACAGGAAGCGGCGCAGGTCCTAATCCAGGCACTTGTCATCTCCCGTCTGGATTACTGCAACTCGCTGTTGGCTGGGCTCCCTGCCTGTGCCATCAAACCCCTACAACTCATCCAGAACGCCGCAGCCCGTCTGGTGTTCAACCTTCCCAAGTTCTCTCACGTCACCCCGCTCCTCCGCTCTCTCCACTGGCTTCCAGTTGAAGCTCGCATCCGCTACAAGACCATGGTGCTTGCCTACGGAGCTGTGAGGGGAACGGCACCTCAGTACCTTCAGGCTCTGATCAGGCCCTACACCCAAACAAGGGCACTGCGTTCATCCACCTCAGGCCGGCTTGCCTCCCTACCACTGAGGAAGTACAGTTCCCGCTCAGCCCAGTCAAAACTGTTCGCTGCTCTGGCACCCCAATGGTGGAACAAACTCCCTCACGACGCCAGGACAGCGGAGTCAATCACCACCTTCCGGAGACACCTGAAACCCCACCTCTTCAAGGAATACCTAGGATAGGATAAAGCAATCCTTCTGCCCCCCCCCCCCCCCCCCCTAAAAGATTTAGATGCACTATTGTAAAGTGGCTGTTCCACTGGATGTCATTAGGTGAATGCACCAATTTGTAAGTCGCTCTGGATAAGAGCGTCTGCTAAATGACTTAAATGTAAATGTAAATGTAAGTATAAACACCATGGGACCACGCAGCCGTCATACCGCTCAGGAAGGAGACGCGTTCTGTCACCTAGAAATTAATGTACTTTGGTGCGAAAAGTGCAAATCAATCCCAGAACAACAGCAAAGGACCTTGTGAAGATGGAGGAAACCGGTACAAAAGTATACATATCCACAGTAAAACTAGTCCTATATCGACATAACCTGAAAGGCCGCTCAGTAAGGAAGAAGCCACTGCTCCAAAACCGCCATAAAAAAAATCCAGACAATGGTTTGCAACTGCACATGGGGACAAAAAAAATGTCCTCTGGTCTGATGACACAAAAATATAACTTTTTGACCATAATGACCATGGTTATGTTTGGAGAAAAAGGGGGATGCTCGCAAGCCGAAGAACACCCTCCCAACCATGAAGCACGGGGGTGGTAGCATCATGTTGTGGGGGTGCGTTGCTGGAGGAGGGACTGGTGCACTTCACAAAATAGATGGAATCATGAGGAATGAAAATTATGTGGATATATTGAAGCAACATCTCAAGACATCAGTCAGGAAGTTAAAGCTTGGTCAGAAATGGGTCTTCAACTGGACAATGACCCCAAGCATACTTCCAAGGTTGTAGCAAAATGGCTTAAGGACAACAAAGTCAAGGTATTGGAGTGGCCATCACAAAGCCCTGACCTCAATCCTATAGACCATTTGTGGGCAGAACTGAAAAAGCATGTGCGAGCAAGTGTAACAGTATAACTTTAAACTGTCCCCTCGCCCCGACACGGGCGCAAACCAGGGACCTTCTGCACACATCAACAACGGTCGCCCACGAAGCATCGTTATCCATCGCTCCACAAAAGCCGAGGCCCTTGCAGAGCAAGGGGAAACCCTACTTCAAGTCTCAGAGCAAGTGACGTAACCGATTGAAATGCTATTAGCGCGTACCCGCTAACTAGCTAGCCATTTCACATCCGTTACACAAGGAGGCCTAAAAACCTGACTCAGTTACACCAGCTCCGTCAGGAGGAATGGGCCAAAATTCACACAACTTATTGCGGGAAGCTTGTGGAAGGCTAACCGAAACGTTTGACCCAAGTTAAACAATTTAAAAGGCAACGCTACCAAATACTAATTGAGTGTATCTATGTAAACTTCTGACCCAGTGGGAACATGAACAAGTTGAAATAAATCATTATCTCTACTCTTATTCTGACATTTCACATTCTTAAAATAAAGTGGTGATCTTAACTGACCTAAGACAGGGAATTTTTACTAGGATTAAATGTCAGGAATTGTGAAAAACTGAGTTTAAATGTATTTTGCTAAGGTGTATGTGAACTTCCGACTTCAACTGTATATACATACACTACCTTTCAAAAGTTTGGGGTCACATAGAAATGTCCTTATTTTTCAAAGAAAGCACATTTGTTGTCCATTAAAATAACAAAATTTGTCAAATACAGTGTAGACAATGTTAATGTTGTAAATGACTATTGTAGCTGGAAACTGATGATTTAATGGAATATCTACATAGGCATACAAAGGCCCATTATCAGCAACCATCACTCCTGTGTTCCAATGACACGTTGTGTTAGCTAATCCAAGTTGATCATTTTATAAAGGCTAATTGATCATTAGAAAACCCTTTTGCAATTATGTTAGCACAGCTGAAAACTGTTCTGATTAAAGAAGCAATAAAACTGGCCTTCTTTAGACTAGTTGAGTATCTGGAGCATCAGCATTTGTGGGTTCGATTACAGGCTCAAAATGTCCAGATACAAAGACCTTTCTTCTGAAACTCGTCAGTCTATTCTTGTTCTGAGAAATTAAGGCTATTCCATGTGAGAAATTGCCAAGAATCTGAAGATCTTGTACAATGCTGTATACTACTCCCTTCACAGAACAGCGCAAACTGTCTCTAACCAGTAAAGAAAGAGTGGGAGGCCCCAGTGCACAACTGAGCAAGAAGATAAGTACATTAGAGTGTCAAGTTTGAGAAACGGATGCCTCACAAGTCCTTCACTAAATAGAACCCGCAAAACACCAGTCTCACCGTTAACAGTGAAGAGGCAACTCCGGGATGCTGGGCTTCTAGACAGAGTTGTTAAGAAAAAGCCATATCTCAGACTGGCCAATAAAAAGAAAAGATTAAGATGGGAAAAAGAACTCTGCCTAGAAGGCCAGCCTCCCGGAGTCAGCACCTCACACATCCTCAATTGGCAGCATTCATTAAATAGTACCCGCAAAACACCAGTCTCAACGTCAACAGTGAAGAGGTGCCTGTTTCTCAAACTAGACACTAATGTACTTTTCCTCTTGCTCAGTTGTGCACCGGTCAGACAAGTGAAAATTATGGTCAGTAAAGAAAACGTGTCAATACTTTGCCCCTTGATAACCAGCTCACTTCTGTATGTTGTAAAAGCGTTACATGGTCGCTGCCCATATCATTGCATAGTGCAGAAAATACATGAGAGTTCAGGGGCCTTGCTTTAACAAAGTTAACCATATTTACTGTAGTGTCCAAAACATCTTTCAAGCTGTCAGGCTTGGCAGCAAGAGCCTCTCGGGTGGATGCTGCAGTGTACCCAAGTGGCGTCGGGAGCTACTGCTTGCACACGCGTTACCACTCCACTGTCTCCCGGTCATGGCTTTTGCACCATCACTACATACGGACTGTTAGTGGAATTCCCGTGAGAGAGTAACAGTTAATGTGATTGGATGTAAACATGTTTACATTTATTTAACTAGGCAGGTCAGTTAAGAACAAATTATTATTTTCAATGATGGTTCTGCACCTTGTTCTGGGGCAGAATGACTGATTTTTACCTTGTTAGCTCGGGGATTCGATCTTGCAACCTTTAATTTACTAGTCCAACGCTCTAACTATTAGGCTACCTGCCGCCCCAATTATTTGACTAGGCTATCTGTATTTGACATTGTGTTGTTACTTCGGTGAACACTAGATGGTTTAATTGTATTTTTGGCAGTGAAACGAGGCTACTAAAGGTGAGAAAAAAAGGGAAAAAAATGTATAGCCCCATTGGAAAAATATAAATGGACTGTTTGAAAATGTGAAGGATGTTTTTTTTCCAAAGAAAAAAAAAAAAAATGTGAATCACATTTTTATTTGGCGTACCCCAGTTTGGGAATACCTAGTGTAGATGAAGGGGAGGAGACAAGTTAAAGAAGGATTTCTAAGCCTTGAGATAATTGAGACATGGATTGTGTGTGCCATTCACAGGTGGAATGGGCACAACCAAATATTTAAGGGTATGGTAGTAGATACCAGAGCCACCAGTTTGTGTCAGGAACTGCAACGCTGCTGGGTTTTTCACAGTCAACAGTTTGTGTATCAAGAATGGTCTTCGATTTTATTAAATATTTTTATAGTCAAGAATAGAGTTATGGTGTTGGAAAGTCTTAAATCACATACAGATATCACATTTGAAATGCATCTATTTTAAAAGGCTGGTCCTGAATTTCAAGTTAGCAAGTCTGTACACTTGAAAAAAAAGTATATTTATTTAAATTTACATGGCAAGTATCTACTGATCAAATGAAATAAATGTCCCTTTGGGGAAAACAAGCCCTGATAGCAATTTACATGATCTATACACAAAATTATGGTAAAGGCTAAGATTTTAATCAAAGGTATCAGGCAAATTAATTGTAAAGAAATCCCTGATATCTGGCAAATGGCTGTGAAAAGGTTCTCCATTTTGCAAAGCATGCCAAGCTGCCTATCATGACCTCCATTGATATCATTCTAGTTAGTATCTCTTTGGATCAAACCAAGATGTTATTCTGAAAGGAACATGATGGATTGATGCTGATTGCACTCAAAAATGACAACTGGAAGACAGATTACAAATAAATAACCAAACAAATAAAAGGAGCGAAATCAGCAACCAAGTTTTGTCCAGTGGCATTACTCACTGCCTGTCTTTTGAAGAATTGGTCTTACTGCCAGATGATTCTGGTATATTCAGAGTGGATATTCAATCCATTGCAGCTAAATTGTAGAACAACTTTGAAAAGGCATTTTGTACCAAAATCATAGCCTTATGACCTATTCTAAATGTCATAATGAGAACGTATGCATTGAGCTCCATAGTAAGTGAAACCAGTCTATAGTCTAGAACATGTTTTTCTAGCCAAGTCAACCTAACTGATCCTTCATTAAATCTATGGAAAGACAGTCACTGCGACAATATCAAGCATTTCACAAGTTTGGCTTCTCGGATTGTGGATTGTTGACGGAGAGGCCAGCCCCTGGTCGTGATCAGGGTTAGTACCTGGATTCCTGACAGGGTCAACCCCTAGTTGTGCTGAGCCTGATGGCAGGGCCAGCACCCCATCATGGACCAGTGTTGAGCTGGCCCACCATTGTGCAGGAAGCCAGGAGGGGGACTCAGTGTGGCGGGCCAATGGCTCATCACAAACTTGCAGTATGGCTTGTTTGTTAGGCCAATGTACAAAGGCTTGACAATGGATGCCATTGAAATACTATGAGGGTGGTTGATTAAGCAAGGGGATTCAGGTGATGCAGGCTTGTGGCTAATGAAGATTGGATGCAAATTGGGATGGTCAAAGCTCTACGTCCATACATGTAGATTTGGTAATGGCCTCATTCCAATGTGTGTCTGGGCCCATACGGTGTTCCTGCTTCAGGGGTGCATTGCAATATTAATGTTGGTGCCGATGTGTGGCATTCCTGTTCAGGGCCACATTTCAATATGAGCTCTGTGCCCATATATGGAGTTCCTGCTCGAAGTCTGCATTCCAATACAGAAGACAATGCCCATATATGGAAGTAACTGAAGTGTCTTCTGAATCTTAACTCTTCTCTTGAAATCGATTTATTAACATATCAACGGCCAAATGTCTTATACTCCCTACCCCCGATACTTTTTATTCACTTTCCACGGCAACATCAGACAGTTATACTTTGGTTAAAAATAATCTATGGCTCAAGACAGATGCAGTCTAAATAATCCAGCACCTGCACAGGATTATGTTGACGTTAAATTTGATATTACTAATGGCATAACTACAATCAAGCTTGCCGAATACTAGGTTACTAATGCATTATACATGTACACTGTTGCAGATCCTCTGAAAAAATAAAGCGAAAGTAAAGTTCCAATGATGAGAACAAAATCTCAAGACATCTGCTAAAACAAATATGCAGCTGCCAAGATCCAGGTTAGAGCTCATGTTACAGCTTATGTTACAATGTAAGATGTAAAAGGCACAGGAAACATTTGTGAAACTTCACAATAAACCAAGATGACAAATACATCTGAATTTAGTCAAAAGAAAAACGAAACTAAATGTTTATTCATAAATCTGCCACAGTTTGTCATTAAAGGAAGTCTTTAAGCTCCCATCTAAATGGAGAGAAAAAAATAATTAAAATACTCCAGTTTTAACCAATGGCATATCCAAAGCATTAGCATGTGCAGTGTTTCTCCAAGCATTAACAAAACCTGTTTGAAAACATTCACATCATAGTGTTGTACAGTAAAACAATGTGATAAATTGAGAAGGGGAAAGCTAATGAATGACCCATGTCAGATGTTTCAAAACACAACTTCTGGATTAAAGCAGTAACTCACTGTGCAAAACAGGTCTGATCATTTCTCACACCACAGGTCACTACAGTGCCCTTTCACAGACAGGTGAGTTGGATATATACCTGAGCTACTGTATTTAGAAAGTGGCATTGTATGGCTGGGAGGAGTTAATCTCAGAGATTAGCTTTACCAAAGTTTAAGTGTCTTTACAGTTGGATGTTAAATGGCAAGATGCTAGCCCTGGATGGATCTAGGACAAGAAAAGGGGACATAGATGACAAGTGAGAAAAGTAGTGGCAGTTTCAGAACTTTTTCCCTGGTCGTTTTCCCATGAGCACAGATACAGTCCAGCTCACCTTGATAGCACCTCTCTCCAGGCTCTTCAAAGACCATCTGTCACTGCATTTGGGACATTTCCAAATGCATTGAGTGAAAACAAAATTGGCTCAGGGGGAAGCAAAATTACTTGTCTTACATCACATCTGGGTTTGAGACCAACCAGAGACTGTCTTTCAAGACTGTGGGCAATAGAACCCCGCTGCTGGATATAGACATGCACCTTTGTGCTGAGCACTCCACCTCAATTTCACAGCTAACATCTGAGAAGAGGTTATTACAATAATACAGCAAGGCCACTGAATACATGAACACAAGACATCCAGAGGGACAAAGAAAGTACCTTTGAAAGGAGGGAGAACCAAGCCGCCAACTAGTCCCCTCCAAATTCAAACCCAATGTTTCAGCATTCAGTAGAATAACACAATCATTATGATAATAACAGTGATCATAATAATAAGAGTATGAATAGTAACACTGAGAATAATAGTCACAATAGAAGTAGTAATAGTTAAAGTCTGGGTGTGGTGGTCTGGACCATGAGGTTCCAGTATTCCATAAGGGAGTGCTTTCAGGAGTTCCTCAGCAGATCCATACAAGTCATGAAAAACAGCACATGGCAGCAGCTCAGCACTTAGCAGCCAGGTTGCACTGTCCCTTATTTTATCGCTTCCTTCTCCAACCCGAGTGTCTAGTTATGTTTCCCCTCTTGTTCTTTTGCCTTGGGTAAATATTAAACATGTTTATTTTCTTCTTTTAGTGTTTTAATTTAACAGGCATTTTCACATTGCATACTTCTGTGTCCATTCTCTTGCTAGTCTGTTGTACCTGTAAAACAAAATGGAAGGTTTGCACGATACCAGAAAAAACGAGCACACTGGTATTCTTGAATATTCCACAAATAATTTACTGCAGCATTAACCAGGTTTCCATACAACCTTTTTGGCAAGTTAAGTACGGATAAAAAAAATGTTTGATGGAACAGACCAAAAAAATAAAACACTTTCCAAATGTCAACAAAACACAAGACAAGGAGAGATCGTAGTGTCTGTAAAATTAATTATGTGAGAAAAGACGATGGAAATGCCTTTATGTGCAAATATTGATATAATAACCATCATATTGAAGTAAACTTGGAGCCACAATATGTGTGGTCCTCCCACTACAACTCGGAAAAGCATGCAGTTTATGACACTACAGATGAAATAAGTTATGATCAACTTCACAGGGTGGTGAAAGTGCACGGTGATGAGTGATTATGCTTCTTTCCAATAAATAGAGGGTCTTATTCTGGTGACATGATGATCAATGCTTGGCTGCTGTTTGACAAAAAAATTTTTATACAAATCTTGCTCTTTTGTCCATAATCTCATCATGAAGGCTATCCTACCCACACTGTATCTGCGAATTGTTGGCTAGAGCGCACGTGCCAAGACCAGTGTGGGCACACTCGCAATGTAACGCAACATTTTCTGACAAAAACATCAGTAGAGTTGAAAATGCGATGGAAACCCATTTAACTTGTGTTTTTTATTCAAAACATTATTCTGGTAATTTAACCACAAAAGTTATTTTTATCTATCCACAACAGGTCAATTTGATGGAAACATCCCTGGTGGGAAAATGCACATATTGTTTTTATGCAGATTTCACAAGTTGGATGGAAACTCATCTACTAATACCAATGTTATGATGAAAAGACCTTCACCAGAGTTGACTGAAATGTCGGGAAGAAATTAATGTCTATCGACCAAAACGTTGGAATTAAAGATATTTAATTGTTTGTGGACTAGGCCCTATTCAAGAATACCAGTATGCTGGAGTTTCAAAGCAAGGGAATCAAATACTGTTTGGCACACTCACTTTTCCCTGTCAGCTTTGTAGGTGTGTGCAATCTCTGGTACAAGCGGGTCATCTGGGTTCGGATCGCAAAGCAGAGAGCAGATTGACAAGAGAACTAATAAAGAATGGAAAACAAAAATAATCAACTTCGGATAGCTGCATCTAAACCTCCTCCAGCTGCAGACACGCATGACAACAGTCAACATCAAAAAATATGCAATATATTTTATTATCCAAAAAGTAAAACAATTAACCATGCATGTTCTTTAAGGGGAATGATACGTCTTTAATACACCTACCAACAGCTCACATCCATATTGCTATGACAACCATTACTATTGACCACCTCTATCTGAGAGCCATAAAGTGGCACATGATGATGACTGCCCTTTTCAAGTCAAAAATGAAATATTTATTATTCTGACAACTATTTGAAGTAGAAAATAAAACAATGAATTGCTGAATTTGATCCCTAATTGTCTTCTACATTATTACCAGGAGAGACATTGACTAGGTCAAACAATTGTTTCTTTAAAATGTTAGGCCAACTCTTAAAAATATAACATTACTGCTTTTCAACAAACCACCTAAATTTGTATGCTTACAGTTTTAAAATAAGACAGAGGGATAATATTCTGTCTGGCTGTCATGAAAACAAATTGTCCTCTGCATTATTTTTAAATGTATTGTCCATTAAATATACAACTATATAGTTATACTGCATGTAATGCCAGGAAATATTAAATTCCAACCCCATGTCAGATCTTATACCAATATTCACAGGGGCTTACCTTTTGATACAGTGAGTGCAGGCGACCATTGCGATCTCAATATATCCAGACAAATACTTCCATTGCTGTTGATATTAGGGTGGTAGATCTTTGTCGTGAACGCAACCTGCAATTGAATTAAGTATTTTATAAACCAGCACTTACTTCTAGCACTATAAATTGTGTTTCCTAATGTCAACTGATCTTATGTGATTTTTTACTCACCTTTGGTGGTTTGAAGGGGTAATCTGTAGGGAAGTGAATAGTCAAGAAGAACACTCCTCCCTGATAAGGACTGTCATTCTAAAATAAAATAAAAACATGTTTAGAAAGAGGATAAGAATACCCTTAAAGCTTATTGATGCTAAGCTATGTGCTAATAAGAGAAAGGGAAGTTTAATCACATACCGGACCCATTATTGTTGCCTGCCAGTGAAACACTATAAATAAAATTACAAATGGGTTACAATTAATACCGAACAATGCAATGTCACAGCCTCACCCATCGCGTTGCTGCCCATCAAAAGTTTCCTAAAATGTAAGTATTGTGTATATGTGTAAATCGCAATACTGAATGTCTGACAGACTGGCACTAACTGTAGTAAAATAAACATTCCGACGTGGCAAATATGACATTAATATAAAGGATTTATTCCCCATCCCTACTTACAATCATCTCCAACTGGTCCCGCTGAGCACTGTGCAGGTGGATCCCTCTGCAAATCTGTCAGTTCCTAAAGAGATATTAGAATAATAATCAATAAATAAACAGGCCATGTCTAAAATTCACCTTTGTATCCACTACTAACCGATGTGGCCAGGAAGTAGAAAATTCAGTCATGGATATCAAAGTTTATTTGTCACGTGCGCAGAATACAACAACCTTACAGTGAAATGCTTACTTACAGGCTCTAACCAATAGTGCAAAAAAGGTATTAGGTGAACAATAGGTAAGTAAAGAAATAAAGACAACAGTAAAAAGACAGTGAAAAACAGTAGCGAGGCTATATATAGTAGCGAGGCTTTAAAAGTAGTGAGGCTACATACAAACACCGCTTAGTCAGGCTGATTGAGGTAGTATGTACATGTAGATATGGTTAAAATGACTATGCATAGATGAACAGAGTAGCAGTAGCGTAAAAGAGGATATAACTGTCATTGCTATATATTTTATAAACAGATTGCTTTAAATATATATATATATATATATATATATATCTTTGCATAGGTAGTCACATCTGGGTCATATTCACACAGTTGCTTTGCAACAAATTAAAATTTCTTATTGCACAAGTTCAGGTAGTCCCTCCCAGTTCCAGTCTATTTCTAGTGATTCAGACACTGAGCAACAATGTGACAAAACTGACATTCAGATAGGGAAAAATAAATAGGCTAGGCCTACATCACAGTTTGATGACGGTTGTCTGGTTGAGCACAGAGTTGGGGTGAAGGGTGTCACTGCCAAATTAACTACCAAAGCCTCTTCTCAACTTTGACATTTAGGCTTACATGACCAGCTTTACTCACTGGTCTCATAGACTAGACGTAACATAGTAAATGTAATCCCGGGACACTAATTAGTATGTTACAGCGCATTCTGAAAGTATTCATACCCCTTGACTTTTTCCACGTTACAGCCTTATTCTAAAAATGTATGTGTCCACCCCTCCCATCAATCTACACATAGCCCATAACGACAAAGCAAAAACAGGTTTTTACAATTGTGCAAAAAAATACAACTGAAATATCACATTTACAGTACTCAGACCCTTTACTCAGCACTTTGTTGTTGAAGCACCTTTGGCAGCGATTAAAGCCTTGAGAATGACGCTACAAGCATGGTACACCTGTATTTGGGGAGTTTCTCCCACTCCTCTGCAGATCCTCTCAAGCTCTGTCAGGTTGGATGGGGAGCCTTGCTGCACAACTACTTTCTGGTCTCTCCAGAGATGTTCGATCGGGTTCAAGCTGGGCCACTCAAGGACATTCAGTGACTTGACCCGAAGCCACTCCTGCGTTGTCTTGGCTGAGTGCTTAGGGTAGTTGTTCTGTTGGAAGGTGAACCTTCACCCAAGTCTGAGGTCCTGAGCAGGTTCTCTGTACTCCGTTCATCTTTGCCTCGATCCTGACTAGTCTACCAATCCCTTCCGCTGAAAAACATCCTCACGGCATGATGCTGCCACCACTGTTTCACCCTAATGATGGTGCCAGGTTTCCTCTAGACGTGACGCTTGGTATTCAGGATAAAGAGTTTAATCTTGGTTTCATCAGACCAGAGAATCTTGTTTATCATGGTCTGAGAGTCTTTAGGTGCCTTTAGGAAAACTTCAAGTGGGATTTCATGTGCCTTTTACTGAGGAGTGGCTTCTGTCTGGCCACTCTACCATAAAGGCCTGATTGGTGGAGTGCTGCAGAGACGGTTGTCCTTCTGGAAGGTCCTCCCATCTCCACAGAGGAAGTCTGACAGCGCTCCAGAGTGACCATCGGGTTCTTGGTCACCTCCCTGACCAAGGCCCTTCTCCCCAATTGCTCAGTTTGGCTGAGCGGCCAGCTCTAGGAAGAGTCTTGGTGGTTCCAAACTTCTTCCATTTAAGAATGGAGGCCACTATGCAGACATTTTTTGGTACCCTTCCCCACATCGGTCCCTCAACACAATCCTGTCTCTGAGCTCTACGGACAATTCCTTCGACCTCATGGCTTGGTTTTTGCACTGACATGCACCGTCAACTGTGGGACCTTATATAGACATGTGTGTGTCTTTCTAAATCTTGTCCAATTAATTGAATTTACCACAGGTGGACTCCAATCAAGTTGTAGAAACATCAAGGATGATCTATAGAAACAGGATGCACTTAAGCTCAATTTCGAGTTGCATGGCGAAGGGTCTTAATACTTACGTAAATAAGGCATTTCTGTTTTATATTTTTAATAAATACGCAAAAATTTGGGCCCTTTGTCATTATGGGGTATTGTGTCTAGATTGCTGAGGATTAAAACACAATTTTTTTTTTTTTTTTTGAATAAGGCTGTAATGTAACAAAATGTGGAAAAAGTCAAGGGGTCTGAATACTTTCCGAAGTTACGTTTGGTATGGCTACATAAGATTGGTTGGGTGAGCATATAACGCCAGCATCTAGCAACCAAAAGGTTGCTTGTTCAAATCTCATCACGGAAAACATTAGCATTATAACTAATTAGCAACTAAATACTACCTTTTGGCTACTTTGCAACTACTTAACATGTTATGTAATCCTTCCCCTTTAACCTAACCCCTCGCTAACACTAGCCACAACAAATTGGAATTCTTAACATATCATACGTTTTGCAAATTTGTACAAAATGGATGGACATCCACAAATGAATACATACAATACAAACGGTAACATATACTAATTGGAGTTTCGGACTTCATTATATATCTATCACCGAGTCCAGGTTGGTTTTACTACACAGGCCCTGACTTAATTGTGCCATACTGTGAAGTTGTTACACCATGCCAAGTATCCCTACTCAACTTTTAATACATTGACAATACAGACAAAATACAAACAGACCACTATTGTTTCAACTGTTCACCAAAATGACATATTTTAACTGTTATGGTCCACTAGCCGTGTAACATTTGAGGTAAAATGGTATGACATCACTTATTGTTGGAAATAAATAAGTACACTTTCTCAATAATCTAGTTCGCTAACATTTTATGAAAACGCTGTCCATTCTGTTATAAATACATTGCTTGCCACAGCGCCCCATTTGCTATTCCATATATGGCAACATTGGGGTTAAGTATTTGGCAACATGCAAACAGCTGTCATGTCACGCGTGCGCATTACCTTCCAGCACACTCATTCATTCAAGATGGCAAAAGATAGGTACCATTAGCAAGCTAACGTTAGCCTTAAATTGTACTTTCTCACCCGGGTCGCCAGACACAAATATATGACTAACTTGCTTATTTATCTTACACTCACAATGTGGTCATATTACTTGCACCCCAACCAAATGCCGTTATGTAAAGGGCCTGTACCTACCTTAGTTAGCTGTCCTGACTTAATGTTAGCAGCTAACTAGCTAGCAAAGAAATAATGTACTGTTAAGCTAACAGCTTAGCATAGGCAGCATGAAATGCGTCAATTGCAAAAGGCCACCATTGGTTTCTCGTCTTTGTCTATCTGCCAAGTATTTTCATGGGGAGCACAAACAAGTGCTTGTTACATGAAATGTGACAAACGATTTTGGAGACCCATACTTATTGTAAACATAGCTAACAATTTAGCGGACTAGTTGCAACGCAGGCTGGCAGGAAGAAATAAGCAAACAAAAACTCACCTTTTGAATTCTTTTCAACGCCATTGCTAGTTTAATTAGATATGGGTCTCTAATACACTTGGCACAGATACCTTGGGTTAAATTACGATGTTTTTCAAACCAGTCACGTTGTGTGTATATAAATAATGTAACAATCGTGGGGTTTTCGAATAAAACTGCAGTTTCCACGGTAGAAGGTTGCGGTTTTGTTAGGTTTCTCACCCCCTCTCCTTCCACTCACTGGCAGCATCTGCTGCTGGAGAGCAATTCCAGAATATCGCGAGACAAGGAATTAATTGGGCAGCTGACAATTTTTAGTTATTTTGATTGATTTAGGCCTAAGTACCCTATCTCCTGACAATGAAGGCAGTTACACATGACCATCGATTAATTGATTGCCCTACCTTTGTTAGAAATAACATTTATATCCTTTTGATAATTTTGTAATTATTGATTCGTAATTTATTTTGGTCAGGCGTGGTGCAGATTATTATTGTGCCTAATTAGCTGGATAAGAAGAACCAAACATTAATTTAATTGTTTTCTAAGTTGTTATCCTGTTTGGACCACTATGCCAAAGACATTCAACATCAAGCCTATTCCAACAAGTCTTTGATTCTAAAATGTGGATGAGGTGGGTACAACATTTTCAAATTAATTGTAATGGAGAGCTCAAACAAAATAACCATACTAAGCAAACATTTACAGGGGAAATCATTTAGCAAGCAGGCGCACGCACAACTTAATAAATCACACCTCTGTCCACAAGATGTCCCTGTTTACTTCAGGGATAATCAGGGCCAGCTGATTTAAGGGCCCTTTTATTTATTTATTTATTTATTATTTAACCTTTATTTAACCAGGTAGGCTAGTTGAGAACAAGTTCTCATTTACAACTGCAACCTGGCCAAGATAAAGCAAAGCAGTGCGACACAAACAACAACACAGAGTTACACATGAAATAAACAAACATACAGTCAATAATACAATAGAAAAAGTCTATATACAGTGTGTGCAAATGAGGTAGGATGAGGGAGGTAAGGCAATAAATAGACCATAGTGGCGAAATAATTACAAAATAGAAATTAAACACTGGAGTGATGGATGTGCAGAAAATGAGTGTGCCAGTAGAGATACTGGGGTGCAAAGGAGCAAAATAAGTAACAGTATGGGGATGAGGTAGTTGGATGGGCTATTTACAGATGGGCTATGTACAGGTGGAGTGATCTGTGAGCTGCTCTGACAGCTGGTACTTAAATTTAGTGAGGGAGATATGAGTCTCCAGCTTCAGTGATTTTTGCAGTTTGTTCCAGTCATTGGCAGCAGAGAACTGGAAGGAAAGGCGGCCGAAGGAGCAATTGGCTTTGGGGGTGACCAGTGAAATATACCTGCTGGAGCACGTGCTACAGGTGGGTGCTGCTATGGTGACCAGTGAGCTGAGATAAGGCGGGGCTTTACCTAGCAAAGACTCATAGATGACATGGAGCCAGTGGGTTTGGCGACGAATAGGAAGCGAAAAGAGCATACAAGGCGCAGTGGTGGGTAGTATATGGGGCTTTGGTGAAAAACGGATGGCACTATGATAGACTGCATCCAATTTGCTGAGTAGAGTGTTGGAGGCTATTTTGTAAATGACATCGCCAAAGTCAAGGATCGGTAGGATAGTCAGTTTTACGAGGGTATGTTTGGCAGCATGAGTGAAGGATGCTTTGTTGCGAAATTGGAAGCCGATTCTAGATTTAAATTTGGATTGGAGATGCTTAATGAGAGTCTGGAAGGAGAGTTTACAGTCTAACCAGACATCTAGGTATTTGTAGTTGTCCACATATTCTAAGTTAGAACCGTCCAGAGCAGTGATGCTGGACGGGCGGGCAGGTGTGGGCAGCGATCGGTTGAAGAGCATGCATTTAGTTTTACTTGCATTTAAGAGCAGTTGGAGGCCACGGAACGAGAGTTGTTTGGCATTGAAGCTCGTCTGGAAGTTAGTTAACACAGTGTCCAAAGAAGGGCCAGAAGTATACAGAATGGTGTCGTCTGCATAGAGGTGGATCAGAGAATCACCAGCAGCAAGAGCGACATCATTGATGTATACAGAGAAAAGAGTTGGCCCAAGAATTGAACCCTGTGTCACCCCCATAGAAACTGCAGAGGTCCGGACAACAGGCCCTCCGATTTGACACACTGAACTCTGTCTGAGAAGTAGTTGGTGAACCAGGCGAGGCAGTCATTTGAGAAACCAAGGCTGTTGAGTCTGCCGATAAGAATGTGGTGATTGACAGAGTCGAAAGCCTTGGCCAGGTCGATGAATATAGCTGCACAGTACTGTCTTTTATCGATGGCAGTTATGATATCATTTAGGACCTTGAGCGTGGCTGAGGTGCACCCATGACCAGCTTGGAAACCAGATTGCATAGCGGAAAATGTACGGTGGGATTCGAAGTGGTCGGTGATCTGTTTGTTAACTTGGCCTTTGAAGACCTTAGAAAGGCAGGGTAGGATAGATATAGGTCTGTAACAGTTTGGGTCTAGAGTGTCTCCCCCTTTGAAGAGGGGGATGACTGCGGCAGCTTTCCAATCTTTGGGGATCTCAGACGATACGAAAAAGAGGTTGAACAGGCTATTAATAGGGGTTGCAACAATTTCGGCGGATAATTTTAGAAAGAAAGGGTCCAGATTGTCTAGCCCGGCTGATTTGTAGGGGTCCAGATTTTTCAGAACATCAGCTATCTGGATTTGGGTGAGGAGAAATGGGGGAGGCTTGGGCAAGTTGCTGTGGGGGGTACAGGGCTGTTGACCGGGGTGGGGGTAGCCAGGTGGAAAGCATGGCCAGCTGTAGAAAAATGCTTATTGAAATTCTCAATTATCGTGGATTTATCGGTGGTGACAGTGTTTCCTAGCCTCAGTGCAGTGGGCAGCTGGGAGGAGGTGCTCTTGTTCTCCAAGGACTTTAGTGTCCCAGAACTTTTTGGAGTTTGTGCTACAGGATGCAAATTTCTGTTTGAAAAAGCTAGCCTTTGCTTTCCTAACTGCCTGTGTATATTGGTTCCTAACTTCCATGAAAAGTTGCATATCGCGGGGGCTATTCGATGCTAATGCAGTATGTCACAGGATGTTTTTGTGCTGGTCAAGGGCAGTCAGGTCTGGAGTGAACCAAAGGCTATATCTGTTCCTGGTTCTACATTTTTGAATGGGGCATGCTTATTTAAGATGGTAAGGAAAGCACTGCAGTTAACACAGTAAACACTCATCTGACGATTCATGCACACCAATAACATAACTATACTCATAGCTTGAGCTTAATATAAGCTATATCAGTTTGTCAACAATATTTGTTGGGGGATAGAAAAATATTTGTGGATCCAAAGTTTGTATGAATATAAAAAATTGAAAAATTGTATGAACACCTTAGATTGATAGTTTTTGCAACTTATAACCATGTAGTAGGATATAGCTCCATTTCTTATTTTATGGTGCATCTATTTTCGCATTCTTGAGAAGAATAGATTCAGATGTGCATGCATTCTATACTGAACAAAAATATAAACAACTTCAACGATTTTACCGGCTTACAGTTCATATAAGGAAATCAGTCAATTGAAATGGATTATCTTGGCAAAGGAGAAATGCTCACTAACAGGGATGTAAACAAATGTATGCAGAAAATTGGAGAGAAATAACCTTTTTGTGTGTATGGAACATTTCTGGGATCTTTTATTTCAACTCATGAAACATGGGACCAACACTTTGCATGTTGTTTTTATATTTTTGTTCAGTGTATTATGTTTCTTCGGCATTATACAAAACAACAGTTATGTAAGTTGTTAAGGTTTTGAAGAAATGTGCAAAACATTTTGCTTATAGGCTGCACTACATAGTCACGCACACTCAATTGCAGAAACCACATACATTTGCTTTATATTAGATTTTCTATATAGCTTTGTCAAGTACCATGGTGATAGACCAAGGGATTGTTCAGTCAATATCCAATCATTGTAAAGGCGTATTCATCTGTGAGTCAGCTGCATGCTCCAATTTCTGCACAGCCTTGTCTTGCAAAGCCCCATGAGTTTCCCTTTATATGTCTTAAACAAGGGTGAAAAAAGAGCTCTCATTATTTTAGTGAGTATCTATGAATGGGTGGCAGTGTTTATTCTTCTTAAATGGCTGATTCAATGTCAGGTTGAGGATCCTATCGTCAATGTGACACTGAGAAGGACCATTTTCCTTTGGAAAGCTAGAGATTCCTTCAGATAATATCTCATTGTTTGCTCATCTCTGGGCTCTCAATGACCCAACTGTCCTCAGGGCCTGCCTGTAATCAGATTCAGCCAGCCCAGCAGTAGAGGTGGCAGTTCCGGGCCTTGTGCAGCAGGGGCCTCGTGCGCTGACTCTGCCTACTTGCAAAGGACATTTATCAGCATGGAGTTGATTCCCCAACATTCTCTGTTAGCCTCAAGCCTCAGCTTGAAAGCTTCCCACAGTCATTCCACCACTGTCTCCTTAAATTTCAATGTGCACTGTTTGGATACTGTGGGCTTTTAAACTCAGATAATGTGGGTGACTACCACTAGAGCAGGGGTATCGAACTAATTTTGCCTGGGGGCCGCACTCGTTCTTCAACGAGGTCTACACTGAAAATTGGTTATATTTCCTTGTCAAAATTTGAAAAAAATAATCCTCTATCAATCGTTTTGGGAATTTTTGATGCTCCCTGACTGTCTAGTGATTATTAGCGAGCTGAACACTCAAGAAACTGTATGAATGTAGGTCCATTGGCTGTGCACAGGGATTATTAGCGAGATGGACAGTCAAGAAACTTAATTTTAAAGTATATTGATTTCGTTTTTGTTTTTTTTAATCGGGCCATATGTTTGACACACCTGCACTCGAGAGCCCTAAGCTATCATACCATCCAGCAATAATAGCCATCAAGGACTGTCTGTCAGGGTGATATGGTAGAGAACTAACCTTCTAGGCAGAGAACAAAATGTAGATTCCTTGTTTCTTGGGTAACCCATTACCATCGGTTAGGGAAATCCCCACCTATCCCCTGCAGTGGGGAGTTTTTAGTTACACCATTGGTTCCCCCTGGATTTAAAGGGATGTATATCGCTAGAAGCCTGTGTTTCAGACATAAGGAAGTGGATGGCTGAAAACGTTCTACTTTTAAACTCGGACAAAACAGAAATGCTTGTTCTAGGTCCCAAGAAACAAAGAGATCTTCTGTTGAATCTGACAATTAATCTTGATGGTTGTAAAGTCGTCTCAAATAAAACTGTGAGGACCTCGGCGTTACTCTGGACCCTGATCTCTCTTTTGACGAACATATCAAGACTGTTTCAATGACAGCTTTTTTCCATCTACGTAACATTGCAAAAATCAGAAACTTTCTGTCCTAAAATGATGCAGAAAAATTAATCCATGCTTTTGTTACTTCTAGGTTAGACTACTGCAATGCTCTACTTTCCGGCTACCCAGATAAAGCACTAAATAAACTTCAGTTAGTGCTAAATACGGCTGCTAGAATCCTGACTAGAACCAAAAAATTTGATCATATTACTCCAGTGCTAGCCTCCCTACACTGGCTTCCTGTTAAGGCAAGGGCTGATTTCAAGGTTTTACTGCTAACCTACAAAGCATTACATGGGCTTGCTCCTACCTATCTTTCCTATTTGGTCCTGCCGTACATACCTACACGAACGCTACGGTCACAAGACACAGGCCTCCTAATTGTCCCTGGAATTTCTAAGCAAACAGCTGGAGGCAGGGCTTTCTCCTATAGATCTCAATTTTTATGGAATGGTCTGCCTACCCATGTGAGAGACCTAGACTCGGTCTCAACTTTTAAGTCTTTACTGAAGACTCATCTCTTCAGTGTGTCATATTATTGAGTGTAGTCTGGCCCAGGAGTGTGAAGGTGAGCGGAAAGGCTCTGGAGCAACGAACCGCCCTTGCTGTCTCTGCCTGGCCTGTTCCCCTCTCTCCACTGGGATTCTCTGCCTCTAACCCTATTACAGGGGCAGAGTCACTGGCTTACTGGTGCTCTTTCATGTCGTCCCTAGGAGGGGTGCGTCACTTGAGTGGGTTGAGTCACTGACGTGATCTTCCTGTCTGGGTTGTCGCCCCCCCTTGGGTTGTGCCGTGGCGGAGATCTTTGTGGGCTATACTCGGCCTTGTCTCAGGATGGTACGTTGGTGGTTGAAGATATCGCTCTAGTGGTGTGGGGGCTTTGCTTTGGCAAAGTGGGTGGGGTTATTTCCTTCTTGTTTGGCCCTGTCCGGGGGTATCAGTGTCACAGTGTCTCCTGACCCCTCCTGTCTCAGCCTCCAGTATTTATGCTGCAGTAGTTTGTGTCGGGGGGCTAGGGTCAGTTTGTTATATCTGGAGTACTTCTCCTGTCTTATCCGGTATCCTGAGTGAATTTAAGTATGCTCTCTCTAATTCTCTCTTTCTTTCTCTCTCTCGGAGGACCTGAGCCCTAGGACCATGCCTCAGGACTACCTGGCATGATGACTCTTGCTGTCCCCAGTCCACCTGGCCATGCTGCTGCTCCAGTTTCAACTGTTCTGCTTGCGGCTATGGAACCCTGACCTGTTCACTGGACGTGCTACCTGTCCCAGACCTGCTGTTTTCAACTCTCTAGAGACCGCAGGAGCGGTAGAGATACTCTTAATGATCGGCTATGAAAAGCCAACTGACATTTACTCCTGAGATGCTGACTTGCTGCACCCTCGACAACTACTGTGATTATTATTATTTGACCATGCTGGTCATTTATGAACATTTGAACATCTTGGCCATGTTCTGTTATAATCTCCACCCGGCACAGCCAGAAGAGGACTGGCCACCCCTCATAGCCTGGTTCCTCTCTAGGTTTCTTCCTAGGTTTTGGCCTTTCTAGAGAGTTTTTCCTAGCCACCGTGCTTCTACACCTGCATTGCTTGCTGTTTGGGGTTTTAGGCTGGGTTTCTGTACAGCACTTTGAGATGTCAGCTGATGTAAGAAGGGCTATATAAATAAATTTGATTTGATATATGTCTTGCAGTGGATGCCCATGGACAAGTATGATATAGGTGAGGTGTTGGGGTGAGGGGTTGGCTGACCTCTCTCTCAACTGAAGACAATGGAGTATAGTGGTGTAATTAGAGATCATGGACAAGGCAGTGTGTTTCTTATGAGATGTCGCTCTCAAACCAAGAATCTTCATCAGAGGATGTCTGTCTCACTGTCAGAAACTAAGGACTCTTGTCATTTCATAACTTATACCCAAGCTACATTTTAACATGTTCCTTTGTTGAGCTAGTCTCCACCATCAATCCTTGGCAAACCTGCTGTGACAAGCCACTGGACACAGACGTCAGTTCAACGTCTAGTTTTGATTTACATTTGGTTGAGTTGTAAATTAAAGTGAATTCAACATGTAATCAACATAACATTTCACCATGTCATTGGATTTAGGTTAAAAGTTTGGTGAAAAAAATATGTTTTAGAATTTTTGCGAATCCAATTAGTTTTCCACTTAGATTATTTTAGTTTGAAATGACGTGTAAACAATATTGATTCAATACTTTTTTGCCCAGTGGGAATGCACATGTTCACAATCATTTTCACAATCATTTTAAATGGGTCCTGCTGATGTCTGAATTATCCAATAAAAGCTAAAAAAGTTAAAGCTGAGCACAGCATCTGAGAGCCCCTAGAGGTGCTCTACCTTCTCCAATTCCATGGCTGTTCTCAGTTTTTATATGGAACAAAGATCCAGTGTTCCAACTTACAGATAGATATGTGTACACTCCCTGTATCGATGTTCCTGATTTGATTATACACTCACAATTGTGTGGAGCCAATTGTCATGTTTGCAGTGAAGTCAGCATCTCTGGGCACAATCCCATGCTTCTTTAACTAGGCTATTGAAAAAGGGGCATTATGTGCAGTGCAATCACAGTTTCATGGCCCATTTCCTTGACTCTGATTTGATTTTGTTTGTCAACGTTTAGGTTGCAGCCGATGGCTCTTTGACCCAGTCTAAAGAAGGTGTGAATCCATCCACAACTATTCCTCATGACAGTGTGGTCCCTCGTGTGGATGATGTTTACCATAACCTACCAATCTGACATACAAAATTCCTCTCAGACTGACTAAACCCCCTGCTCTATAAAGGTTCTGACAGCTAGACCAGACTGACTCGCAAGAGTTCCCTGGTAACTTACACACAAGCATTTACACACAAGCAAAAGCCAATAGCCAGCTATGGAACCGCATGGAATCAGACCAACAGTCCATCCATACACAGTTTCTTTGACCAAGCAGGTATATTAATAAAGACCATGGGATATCATACCACACATCAGTGTGAAGTATGGAAAATGAAAATGACCAAAAAATTGTTCTACTACTAAGCTAACATATGGAATTGTTTTAAGATGGTCATACCAATGATCATTTAGCTATTTGATGTAGAATTTTAGGACCACTTTAGGTATAAAAAAATACATTAACAAATTAATTTTCCCTTACTGCTATTAGCCCATAGAAATGCATTGAATAACAGATTCATACATGGAAAAATAGATAAAAATTATATATTTTTTAAAGTGTCTGTCCTATATCTGAGAGATATAAGAAAGATCATGGAATTATAATTCTACATTTTTTACCCATATTTAACCAATTTGTTTTTGGGACTAAACTACTTCCATATACAGTATACTTCCATTCATTTTTTAAACTGGTACTGGGCTACCTTCAGATGAGTCTTGTGAAGCTTGTGGGCTTCCTAGAGCAAAACAACTGACAGTCAAAAGTTTGGACACCAAATCATTCAAGGGTTTTTCTTTATTTTGACTCTTTTCTACATTGTAGCATAATAGTGAAGACGTCAAAACTATGAAATAATACGTATGGAATCATCTATTAACCAAAAAAGTGTTAAACAAATCAAAATATATTTTAGATTTTAGATTCTTCAAAGTAGCCATCCTGTGCCTTGATGACAGATTTGCACACTCTTGGCATTCTCTCAACCAGCATCATGAGGTAGTCACCTGGAATGCATTTCAGTTAACAGGTGTGCCTTGTTAAAAGTACATTTGTGGAATTTCTTTCATTCTTAGTGCATTTGAGCCAATCAGTTGTGTTGTGGCAAGTTAGGGGTGGTATACAGAAGATAGCCCTATTTGGTAAAAGACCAAGTCCATATTATGGCAAGAACAGCTCAAATACAAAAGAGAAACGACAGTCCATCATTACTTTAAGACATGAAGGTCAGTCAATCCAACCACTGTGTCTTTGTGAGATGCACAGTAGGTGAACAGATGATCTCCGCATGTGTGGTTTCCAGCGTGAAGCATGGAAGAGGAGGTGTGATGGTGTGGGGTGCTTTGCTGGTGACACTCAGTGATTTATTTAGAATTCAAGGCACACTTAACCAGCATGGCTACCACAGCATTCTGCATTGATACACCATCCCATCTGGTTTGCACTTAGTGGCACTTGTTTTTCAACAAGACAATGACCCAACACACCTCCAGGCTGTGTAAGGGCTATTTGACCAAGAAGGAGAGTGATGGAGTGCTGCATCAGATGACCTGACCTCCACAATCACCCGACCTCAACCCAATTGAGATGGTTTGGGATGAGTTAGACCGCAGAGTGAAGGAAAAAAAGCCAACATCTGCTCAGCCGATGTGGGAACTCCTTCAAGACTGTTGGAAAAGCATTCCAGGTGACTACCTCATGATATATATACACTGCTCAAAAAAATAAAGGGAACACTTAAACAACACAATGTAACTCTAAGTCAATCACACTTCTGTGAAATCAAACTGTCCACTTAGGAAGCAACACTGATTGACAATAAATGTCACATGCTGTTGTGGAAATGGAATAGACAAAAGGTGGAAATTATAGGCAATTAGCAAGACACCCCCAAAAAAAGGAGTGATTCTGCAGGTGGTGATCACAGACCACTTCTCAGTTCCTATGCTTCCTGGCTGATGTTGTGCGTCCTGCTGCTGGGTTGTTGCCCTCCTACGGCCTCCTCCACGTCTCCTGATGTACTGGACTGTCTCCTGGTAAGCGCCTCCATGCTCTGGACACTACGCTGACAGACACAGCAAACCTTTTTGCCACAGCTCGCATTGATGTGCCATCCTGGATGAACTGCACTACCTGAGCCACTTGTGTAGGTTGTAGACTCCGTCTCATGCTACCACTAGAGTGAGAGCACCGCCAGCATTCAAAAGTGACCAAAACATCAGCCAGGAAGCATAGGAACTGAGAAGTGGTCTGTGATCACCACCTGCAGAATCACTCCTTTTTTGGGGGTGTCTTGCTAATTGCCTATAATTTCCACCTTTTGTCTATTCCATTTGCACAACAGCATGTGAAATTTATTGTCAATCAGTGTTGCTTTCTAAGTGGACAGTTTGATTTCACAGAAGTGTGATTGACTTGGAGTTACATTGTGTTGTTTAAGTGTTCCCTTTATTTTTTTGAGCAGTGTATATATACATATTCTGGACTCTGGTATTTCATTCTTTTCGCTTTTTGGATTTTGTGTGTATTCTTTTGTATTGCTAGGTATAGTTACTTCACTGTTGGAGCTGGAAACACAAGCATTTCACTGCACCTGCGATAACATCTGTAAATCTGTATACATGACCAATAAACTTTGATTTGATTTATATTGTCTGTTGCCACATGCCATGCTACATAGCCACTGTTCATGTAGCCTGCTCTAGCTTTGGCCTAACATGCCGTGTGCTATCACAACCCATCGTTCTGCCATTTATTGTTAACTGCTGCTATACCCATTCATATGCTTATTGCATATTGATATTTCCATTGGTACTCATCTGTTATACTAATTAACAGACAGTGAATTATGCCTGTTTGCTTTTATTGCCTGTTATTATTTGTATCCTTTGTGTCTCCTCTGTAGAAAAAACATACTTCATACAAACATACTCCACAGAGCTCCCGGCTGGTCCATCTGATTCAAGACAGTTTCATGTCAACTGTCAGTCAATCATTCCATGCCATATACAGTCCTGGCCAAAAATATTGGCACCCTTGCACTTTTTTCAAGTAACTCACAATTTTCCCCCAAAATAAGTTGAAATTGAACAATATATTTGGTCTCCACAATTCTTTATTTCACTTTCATTATTACAGAACCTTTGTTTTTGATCCAGATCTTAATATATTAATTTAAATCTGAAAATAAATAGAAATGGCATTGACAAAATTATTGACACCCTAGTCTTAATATTTGGTAGCACCACCTTTGCTCAAAATAACTAAAATCAAGCGCTTCCTATAGCCATCGATGAGCTTCCTGTACCTCTGTACTGGCAGTTTGGCCCACTCCTTTTGTGCAAACTGCTCAAGTTCACTGAGATTTGAAGGGGGCCTTCTACCAACTGCTGTTTTCAGATCTCTCCACAAGTTTTCAATGGGATTTAGATCTGAACTCATTCCTGGGTTCTTTTTGAAGTGTGTTTAGGGTTATTGTCCTGCTGGAAGACCCATGACCTTCGACGGAGACCCATCTTTCTGACACTGGGTCCGAAGATGCGCTCCAAAATGTCTTGGTGTTCTCCTGATTTCATGATGCCATGCACACATTCAGTGCCAGAGTCGGCAAAGCAACCCCGAAACATCACTGAACCTCCTCCATGTTTGACTGAAGGGAAGGTGTTCTTTTCATTGAAGACTTCATTTTGTTTTCTGTTAACAGAGATGGTGTGCTTTACCAAAAAGCTCTAATTTGGCGTCATCTGTCCACAGGACATTCTCCCAGAAGGATTTTGGCATGTTCATGTGTGTGTTGGCAAATTGCAGTCGGGCTTTCTTATGTCTTTCTCTCAGCAGTGGGGTCCTCCTGGGTCTCCTGCCATGGCAGTTGACCGAGGTGCTTTCTCCACAGTTCGAACAATCCTTAGCTGCAATCTTCCATCAAGTTTTCTCTTGCGGCCACGTCCATGGAGGTTGGCTACAGTGGCATGGGCCTTTAACTTCTTGATAACATTACGAATGGTGGAAACAGGAACATCAAGGTCTGTGGAGATGGACATGTAGCCTTGAGGTGGGCCATGCTTGGCAACAATCTTGTGTCTGACTTTGACATCCTCAGATAATTCTCTGGTTTTCTTTCTTTTCTCCATGCTCAATTCGGTACACACGGTGACACAAAACTGGTTGAAGTAGTGATTTTTCTATGGTAGGCACCTGCAACTCACCACAGGTGAGTTCAAAGCGAAAGTAATGGAGAATCACCTGCTTGAAATCCAATTGTTTCTCACTTCTTCTAGATGGTGCCAATAATAGTATCTGGGCCATTTTAGGATTTCTTTGTCGAATAAGCTAAGATTCAGATACATTTTTTTTACATTATGTTTTGTTTTGTTCCACTGCACACCGAAGACATACATATGTGGATACCAAAATATATGTTTAAATTTCAACAGGTGTATGGAAGACATGGTGCATTATTTGAAAAAAGTGCAAGGGTGCCAATATATTTGGCCACAACTGTCATTTTCATTACCCGAAAAATGTATAAAGACTCTTAGACTGGAGTGCATTTCTACCTCCCCCTGGTCTCTAATCAGAGTCCTAGAGTAGATGGGCATCGTGATAATCCTCACCTTAAACTTTCAGTTACAGAATATACGCTACATGACCAAAAGTATGTGGATACCTGCTCGTCGAACATATCATTCCAAAATCATGGACATTAATATGGAGTTGGTCCCCACTTTGCTGCTATATCAGCCTCCAGCCTTCTGGGAAGGCTTTCCACTAGATGTTGGAATATTGCTGCAGGGACTTGCTTCCATTCAGCCACAAGAGCATAAATGAGGTTGGGCACTCATATTGGGCGATTGGGTCTGGCTCGCAGTCGGTGTTACAATTTATCCCAAAGGTTTTTGATGGGGTTGAGGTCAGTGCTCTATGCAGGCCAGTCAAGTTCTTCCACACCGATCTTGACAAAACATTTCTGTAAGGACATTGCTTTTTGCACGGAGGCATTGTCATGCTGAAACAGGAAAAGACCTTCCCCAAACTGTTGCCACAAAGTTGGAAGCACAGAATCGTCTAGAATGTCATTGTATGCTGTAGCGTTAAGATTTCCCTTTACTGGAACTAAGAGGCCTAGCCCGAACCATGAAAACAGCCCCAGACCATTATTCCTCCTCAACCAAACTTTACAGTTGACACTGTGCATTGGGGCAGGTAGCGTTGTCCTGGCATCCGCCAAAGCCAGATTAGTTCGGCGAACAGCCAGATGGTGAAGCATGATTTATCACTCCTTTCCACTGCTCCAGAGTCCAAAAGCGGCGAGCTTTACACCACTTCAACGACACTTGGCATTGCGCATGGTGATCTTAGGCTTGAGTGCGGCTGCTTGGCCATGGAAACCCATTTCATGAAACTCCTGACAAACAATTATTGTGCTGATGTTGCTTCCAGAGGTAGTTTGCAACAGAGGACAGAAAATGTTTACATACTACGCGTTTCAGCATTTGGCGGTCCCGTTCTGTGAGCTTGTGTGGCCTACCACTTTGGACTGAGCCATTGTTGCTCCACTTCACAATAACAGAACTTACAGTTGACCAGTGCAGCTCTAGCAGGGCAGAAATTTGACGAACTGACTTGTTGGAAAGGTGGCATCTTATGACGGTGTCACGTTGAAAGTCACTGAGCTCTTCAGGAAGGCCATTCTACTGCCAATGTTTGTCTATGGAGAATGCATGGCTGTGTGCTCGAATTTTTCTAAAAATAAATGTTTACACCTGTCAGCAACAGGTGTGGCTGAAATAGCCAAATCCAATAATTTGAAGGGGTGTCCACATACTTTTGTATATATAGTGTATTTTCTTGTATACATTTTCATGGTGCAGTATAAAGGTCTACAGTAGCTACTCCCTATCTTAGTCATTGGAAATTCCAAACAACTAGTGCAGGACTAAGCATTGGCCTGCGTGGTTTTGTTGTGTGAGGAGCATGTTCAGATTTGCAAAACTTGTTATGATAAAGTGGTGTAAACATTTATTGCCTTAGGGTTTCCCGAGTGGCGAAGCGGTCTAAGGCACTGCATCTCAGTAAGAATTTGTTCTTAACTGACTTGCCTAGTTAAATAAATTTAAAAAATATATAAAAGGGACGTTCTCATTAAATGGCATTATTGTCTTTAACAGTTACCAGAGTGAACTCTGTTGTGTTCAATTGGCTTAATTGGTGAGTGGGCATCTAATTTAGAAGCAGGGATCCTTGCCCAATAACGCCTCATTTATTTATTTTCATGATTTACAAAGTTAAAAAACAGGATCCCAGACATGCCATTTATAGACACAGCTCAGAGCTGAGACCCGCTATCGGCCCCTGGTATTTTCAATTTCAGTGGGAGTGATCCACCAGTACGAGTGGGGGTAGAGAATTTACTTTGGGGATTCCAATATGGAAATATGTTAAAGGCCCTGTTCAGTCAAACATGTGATTTCCTGTGTTTTATATACACTGAGTGTACAAAACATTAAGAACTGCTCTTTCCATGGCAGTGACTGACCAGGGGAAAGCTACAGTGCATTTGGAAAATATTCGGTCTCCTTCACTTTTTTCAAATTTTGTTACATTACAGCCTTATTCTAAAATAGATGAGATTTTTTTTATTTAATCAATCTACACACAATACACCATAATGACAAAGTGAAAGCAGGTTTTTAGAAATGTTTGCAAATGTATAAAAAATGCAAAACAGAAGTACCTTATTTACATAAGCATTCAGACCCTTTGCTATGAGACTCGAAATTGAGCTCCGTTGCATTCTGTTTCCATTGATCATGCTTGAGATATTTCTAGAATTTGATTGGAGTCCACCTGTGGTAAATTCAATTGATTGGACATGATTTGGAAATGCACATACCTGTCTATATAAAGACACAGTTGACAGTGCATGTCAGTGCAAAAACAAAGTCATGAGGTTGATGGAATTGTCCGTAGAGCTCTGAGACAGGATTGTGTCGAGCCACAGATCTGGGGAAGGGTATCAAAAAATGTCTGCAGCATTGAAGGTCCCCAAGATCACAAAGGCACCTAAAGGACACTCAAACCATGAGAAACAAGAATCTCTGGTCTGATGAAACCAAGATGAAGCTTTTTGGCCTGAATGCCAAGCGTCACGTTAGGAGGAAACCTGGCACCATCCCTACAGTGAAGCATAGTGGCGGCAGCATCATGCTGTTTGTTGCGAGTGCTCAGGACCTCAGACTGGGGCGAAGGTTCACCTTCCAAAAGGACAATGACCCTTAGCACACAGCCAAGACAACGCAGGAGTGGCTTCTGGACAAGTCTCTGAATGTCCTTGAGTGGCCCAGCCAGAACCCGGACTTGAACCCAATCAAACATCTCTGGACAGACCTAAAAATAGCTGTGCAGCGATGCTCCCCATCCAACCCGACAGAGCTAATGTTAAGTATACTCAGTGTATATTACCACACTATGAAGTTGGAATAAATTGTGAAAATGATAATGCATTTGTCTTGCATCTCAGCAAACCACAGCACAGCATCACACCTCTGTAACTGACTAATATAAAATAAAGGTATTCTGTAAAACACCTCTGTAACTGACTAATATAAAGTAAAGGTATTATGTAAAACACCTCTGTAACTGACTAATATAAAGTAAAGGCATTATATAAAACACCTCTGTAACTGACTAATATAAAGTAAAGGTATTATATAAAACACCTCTGTAACTGACTAATATAAAGTAAAGGTATTATATAAAACACCTCTGTAACTGACTAATATAAAGTAAAGGTATTATGTAAAACACCTCTGTAACTGACTAATATAAAGTAAAGGTATTATGTAAAACACCTCTGTAACTGACTAATATAAAGTAAAGGTATTATATAAAACACCTCTGTAACTGACTAATATAAAGTAAAGGTATTATATAAAACACCTCTGTAACTGACTAATATAAAGTAAAGGTATTATGTAAAACACCTCTGTAACTGACTAATATAAAGTAAAGGTATTCTGTAAAACACCTCTGTAACTGACTAATATAAAGTAAAGGTATTATATAAAACACCTCTGTAACTGACTAATATAAAGTAAAGGTATTATATAAAACACCTCTGTAACTGACTAACTGACTAAAGTAAAGAAGAGGATGTGCTAAAGAGGTGGGCCAAATCAAACATAGCCATCATGAACACTTTTAGCACCTTTTTGTCAAATAACGAATCCCATTGTCCTCCACAGGATTACATCAGCATGTTTATCAGGGAGACCATTGAAACAACAATTAGAGCAGTCAGCCCTCCTCCCTCCCCCAAGTTTATATTCCAGCCCCCCATAGTTTCAGACAGACATGAGTACCCATCCCCCCAAGGAGCTATGAACATTACGGCCCGAAGAACTTCTCAGAGCTTCTAAAAATACATTGGATGAGGAGATAGTGAGCCAAATCCCCTCTCTCTCTCTCGCTCTCTCTCTCTATTCTATTCTATTCTATTCAAGGGGCTTTATTGGCATGGGAAACATATGTTAACATTGCCAAAGCAAGTCAGGTAGATTATGTACAAAAGTGAAATAAACAATACAAATTAACAGTAAACAATCCAGTCACAGAAGTTCCAAAATAATAAAGACTCTCTTTCTCGCTGTGATATTCAACCCATCAAACATGTTGAGGAAGGAGGAAAACTTTCACACTCAACCAGAGCCAGTAATCCTTGGGGGGTAAGCATTTTAGGGAGGAGCATTGCACCCCCTGTGTCTGTCTGTTTAACTGCAAGGCTGACAATGTGCCTGCTGGAAAAGTTGTTTTACTACACTGCCCTTGCTATGAGTGGTCTCCAGAGCCTTACTAATGAATAGTCATGAGCATTAACTGACACAGTTGTTTCAGTCTCTGGAACAGTCACAGCCTGAACACAAGTAAATGCTTTCATGCTGTTTGTCTTCTACATTTACATTCATGCATTTTAGTCATTTAGCAGACACTCTTATCCAGAGCGCCTTACAATAGTGCATTCCTCTGAAGATAGCTAGGTGAGACAACAAAATATCACAATTGTAGCAAGTACATTTTCACCAACAAAGTAGTTATCAGCAAAGTCAGTGCTAGTAGGAAAAGTGAGAAAAAAGTGTATTTAAAAAAATATATTCAGGTTGTCCAATTTCGCTAAGTTTCTTTTGGAAACAAAGAAGGGATTTCCTCTCAAATAGACAGATAGTGGCAGTACCAAATAGCACATCTGGTTCAAGTCTAATCAGCCAGCGATGTACTACACTGACGTTAACTGTTGTCTACCTGAACCAACCCAGCCATGTGATAATAATAAAAAAGCAGTAACATGAGACCATAGTGCAGCTCTTCTGTTTTCTCAGGCATGTCTTGATGCTGGGCAGACAGACAGAACCCGCTGGGCAAAAACTGGTTGAACCACGTCATTTCAACAAAAAAATGGAATGGGATTATTCTTTTTTCCAACTTTTAACCTAATGACATGGTGAAACGTTTTGTTGATTTCACGTTGAATTCACGTTAGTTGCCAACTCAACCAAACGTAAATAAAAACTAGACATGGAACTGACATCTGTGCCCAGTGGGAAGGCAGTATTTGTGGGCTTTGCTGTGTTTATTGACACCATGCTGACACTCTCACCTTCCATTACGAGAAGAAGTGTTTCTGAATAATGCTGCCACAACACTGTGGAATTTACAAGCTTCTATTTACTTCTTTACTCGTATTTCCTGTAGATGAGGTATTAAAGAAAACTGTGGACAAAAATGTTTGCATTGGCCGTTGTCTTCGTCAATTAATTCAAAGTGCTTACATTCCTAAGGGGAGATTCTCAACTGTGTTTATTCTAATATATATGAAATTAATATAACATTTAGCAGGCATGCGTATATACATTTTACATACGGGTGGCCGCGGGAATCAAACCCACAACGCTGGCGGTGCAAGGGCATGCTCTACCAACTGGGCCATACAGGACCAAGGGGGTTTGTAAGAAAATGCACTTTATTTCTTCACAAAAGAAGTGGCCTCCCTATTGACTGTGTCCTTGAAACCAAGAACAGACACAGGGCTTTTTATGCTTTATTGAATAAAAACAACAAAAGATAGAGAAGGACCATTTACTTCATGAGTCAACCACAAAAGAAGGGGGACAGTCAAGCTATACAAAAAGAAAGGCCAAAGGCTAGCAAAAAAAGAACTAAAGTCCTTCAACGTGTTTAGTTGATGCACTCGTACATATGCAATATTTTGTGAAAAATATACGTCCCCCCACTCCTGACCAGAAACCAAAGTCCATCCCCCATATGACCAAACACAGAAAACCACAGAAAAGTCAAGGGAGAATCCCGATTTGTTGTAAAACATTTCAGAGTAGCAGGTTTTGACAAGACATATACAACCGTTCAAAAGTTTGGGGTCACTTAGAAATGTCCTTGTTTTTGAAAGAGAAGCAGATATGTTTGTCCATTAAAATAACATGAAATTGATCAGAAATACAGTGTAGACATTGTTAATGTTGTAAATGATTATTGTAGCCAGAAACAGCTGATATTTAATGGAATATCTACATAGGCATACAGAGGCCCATTATCAGCAACCATCACTCCTGTGTTCCAATGGCACGTTGTGTTAGCTAATCCAAGTTGATCATTTTAAAAGGCTAATTGGTCATTAGAAAACCCTTTTGCAATTATGTTAGCATAGCTGGAAACTTGTGCTGATTTAAAGAGGAATTAAAACTGTCCTTCTTTAGACTAGTTGAGTATCTGGTGCAGATTCGATTACAGGCTCAAAATGGCCAAAAACAAAGACCTTTCTTCTGAAACTCGTCAGTCTATTCTTATTCTGAGAAATGAAGGCTATTCCATGTGAGAAATTGCCAAGAATCTGAAGATCTGGTACAACGCTGTGTACTAATCCCTTCACAAAACAGAGCAAACTGGCTCTAACAAGAATAGAAAGAGTGGGAGGCCGCGGTGCACAACTGAGCAAGAGGACAAGTACATTAAAGTGTCTCGTTTGAGAAACAGATGCCTCACATGTCCTCAACTGGCATCTTCATTAAATAGTACCCACAAAACACCAGCCTCAACATCAACAGTGAAGAGGCGACTCCGGGATGCTGGCCAGGTCTTTGTTTCTGGCCATTTTGAGCCTGTAATCGAACCCACAAATGCTGATGCTCCAGTTACTCAACTAGTCTAAAGAAGGCCAGTTTTATTCCTTCTTTAATCAGAACAACAGTTTTCAGCTGTGCCAGCAATTGCAAAAGGGTTTTGTAATGTTCAATTAGCCTTTTAAAATGATCAACTTGGATTAGCTAATACAACGTGCCATTGGAGCACAGGAGTGATGGTTGCTGATAATGGGCCTCTGTACGCCTATGTAAATATTAAATTAAAAATCAGCCATTTCCAGCTACAATAGTCATTTACAATATTAACAATGTCTACACTGTATTTCTGATCAATTTGATGTTATTTTAATGGACAAAAAAATGTGCTTCTCTTTCAAAAACAAAGGACATTTCTAAGTGACCCCAAACTTTTGAATGGTAGTGTAGACGTTCTTGCATTTTCCGAATCAACAGGAGGCATTTGTGAGTGTGTATGTAACTATGTGCACATGAGTGTGTGTGAAACTAAGTGAGTGGGAGATGGAGGGCCTTGTCCATCCTGTCGCACAATAAACAGTTTGTTTCCCAGGAGCACATCTCATGTTCCTGTTGTTGGCTACGTCGCTGCTCACTGGGAAATGTCCTGGCCTCCATTGTCCAGGAGGTTAGGGGTCACAGGATGCTCCTTAAGGCCCAAAGGGGGAGGTGAGAGGTTGGATGTGGAGCATGATAAAGAGCTTTTCCCCTCTAGAAAAAATATAACATTAAAATGTATTATTTTTGCTCTCTTGTCTTTCTCTTTTATTCTGAAACACCGTTATTTCAAGAATGTGTTTTAGAGAACTAAAGCAGGGTTTCTGGCTACAATAGAATGACTGACCATTTCATGATACATTTCCTGGTTGCCTTTAGTCAACTCTTCTTCTGAGTAGACCACTGTTCCCTCTTTGCTTTCTTTGTATGTCTTTATTAAGTCCTTCAATATAGTGATTTCCCTCAGATGGGGACATAGTATACATGCTTTCCCACAGAATTATGGGTAATGCTTTTTGACCAAATTGGGCGTAACATAGATCATTAAAGAGATAAAGCAACTAAGAAAGGACTGCTTGTATCTTGGGTTCTCTAGCACACAATACTATACCTCAGCTACAGAGCGCCAGGTCTGGCAAAGTCAATACTGTCTGAAAATCATGCTGAATAGTTGATAAATTAACAGCTTTATCAGAAGAATATTGAAGGAAAATGTGTATACAAAGAAGAAGCAGAAACATCTCAGACTTGTTCTCTCTTGCAACTGCTATGCTGTGTAAAACAACGGCAGCTGACCATAACTGCTTGTTTGGTAATGCATACCTACAGTTGAAGTCGGAAATTTACATACACCTTAGCCAAATACATTTAAACTCAGTTTTTCACAATTCCTGACATTTAATCCTTGTAAAAGTTCTCTGTCTTGGGTCAGTAAGGATCACCACTTTATTTTAAGAATGTGAAATGTCAGAATAAAATATTAGAGAGAATGATTTATTTCAGCTTTTATTTCTTTCATCACATTCCCAGTGAGCCAGAAGTTTACATATTAATTGAGTGTATTTGGTAGAATTGCCTTTAAATTGTTTAACTTGGGTCAAACATTTTGGGTAGCCTTCCACAAGCTTCACACAATAAGTTGGGTGACTTTTGGCCCATTCCTCCTGACAGAGCTGGTGTAACGGAGTCAGGTTTGTAGGCCTCCTTGCTCGCACATGCTTTTTCAGTTCTGCCCACACATTTTCTATAGTATTGAGGTCAGGGCTTTGTGATGGCCACTCCAATACCTTGACTTTGTTGTCCTTAAGCTATTTTGCCACAACTTTGGAAGTATGCTTGGGGTCATTGTACATTTGGAAGACCCATTTGTGACCAAGCTTTAACTTCCTGACTGATGTCTTGAGACGATGTGGATATATTGAAGCAACATTTTCCCACCTCATGATGCCATCTATTTTGTGAAGTGCACCAGTCCCTCCTGTAGCAAAGCACCCCCACAATATGATGCTGCCACACCCGTGCTTCATGGTTGGCATGGCGTTCTTCGGCTTGCAATCCTCCCCCTTTTTCCTCCAAACATAACGATGGTCATTATGGCCAAACAGTTCTATTTTTGTTTCATCAGACCAGAGGACATTTCTCCAAAAAGTACGATCTTTGTCCCCATGTGCAGTTGCAAACCGTAGTCTGGCTTTTTATATGGCGGTTTTGGAGCAGTGGCTTCTTCCTTGCTGAGCGGACTTTCAGGTTATGTCGATATAGGACTCTTTTTACAGTGGATATAGATACTTTTGTACCTGTTTCCTCCAGCATCTTCAAAAGGTCCTTTGCTGTTGTTCTGGGATTGATTTGCACTTTCGCACCAAAGTATGTTAATCTCTAGTAGACAGAACGCATCTCCTTCCTGAGCGGTATGATGGCTGCGTGGTCCCATGGTGTTTATACTTGCATACTATTGGTTGTACAGATGAACGTGGTACCTTCATGCATTTGGAAATTGCTTCCAAGGATGAACCAGACTTGTGGAGGTCTACAATTGATCTCTTTTGATTTTCCCATGAGGTCAAGCAAAGAGGCACTGAGTTTGAAGGTAGGCCTTGAAATACATCCACATATACACCTCCAATTGACTCAAATTATGTCAGTTAGCCTATCAGAAGCTTCTAAATCCATGACATCCTTTTCTGGAATTTTCCAAGCTGTTTAAAGGCCCAGTCAACTCAGTGTATGTAAACTTCTCACCCACTGGAATTGTGATACAGTGAATCATACGTGAAATAATCTGTCTGTAAACAATTGTTGGAAAACTTACTTGTGTCATGCACAAAGTAGATGTCCTAACCGACTTGCCAAAATTATAGTTTGTTAACAAGAAATTTGTGGAGTGGTTGAAAACTGATTTTTAATGACTCCAACCTAAGTGTATGTAAACTTTCGACTTCAACTTTACATATAAGGTAATGATCTCTCCAAATCATGTGCATTTACATACACAATAATACATCATTCTCCTAGACCTTTTCTCAAGCTGAGGCTCTTGCTAAAGTTATTATGGTTAATAGGAGAGGCCTTGCACTCAACTGAAGTGTGGCATAGAAGTGCATCAGAGCTTTTTTAGCCACAGTGGGTACCTGTGGTTTAAAATCAGAATAATAGAAGCCAAGTATATGGGGGCAAGAGTGATTTTCCAAGAGAGAGAGAAGTGGCGGAAATGTATGACAGCCAGGATACATCTACAGCATTAGAGTACAATGTTTTAATAATGTTTCACATAAAGAAGTAAAATGTTATGGTTATTTTTTTGGTGTGTGTTATTTATTTAATTTTTTACAATATAACATTTCTCAAAAAATTATTGTGCATAGCCTAATCTAAATTCGTTTGATGTGGGGCTACATTTTCTGCTTGCTTTATAGGGGCATAAGTTAATTAATTCTGTATTCAGTGCACACATGCTCTTGCCCTTGAGCTTCGTACCCTTTAACCAAAGAGAGATTTAAGACCTCCAGTCTGTCCTCAAGCCTTGTGTCTTGAGGGATTGGGACGAGTCTATGTGTTGTCTCTGGACATTCTCAGAGACACATTCATCTTTTTTTATGGTACCTGGACTTTAGCTTTGTGTGAAATTTCAGATGCTCGTTGGCCAGGGTACGCTTACTGCATGTTCATCTTGACATGTTGTCTGTTGTGTCATCAACACACAAGTCACAGGTTGTTACAGTACATTACAGTCAATTATAAAGTTTGAAAATTGTTAACAATATTTGTGTAATAATATTGCAGCTCTCAAAGTGCTTAAAGCTCTTACTTCTATGAACCAATTGCTACTCAATAGATTGAATACTTTAGAAGTAGAATGTCAAACTGTTTTTGCATACAGAAAATGGTTCTTCTGTGTTCATTGTAGTTGTATTTGTGTGATGGCTTAAAGTGATAGGCAACTAAAATATGATCCAGTGTAGGTGTTACACGTGGCTCGGCTTATTTGTTCCATTCAAAGGCAATTCTGAGCACGATACTTGCAGCTTGAGTTACATACCCTCATGAAAAAAATACTACAGTTACTATAGAAGACTACAGTATTAACTATAAAATTCTATAGTATACTGTACTACACACTGTAGTATCCCTCGATCATGTGTAGTACTTACTATGAAATGTTGTAGTATACTTCAGAATAGTATAGTAAAAACTACAGTATTATCCGAAAAAAATACTGTAGTAAATACTGCAGTAATGTCCGCAAAAACACGACAGTTCACACTTTTTTAAAACTATAGTAATTACTCCAGTATTTAATTAGCATATATCGTGTCCATTCCCCTCCCCATATTACAATTTGTGTCACCCATAAGTGAGAAACCTACATGCTAAGTATAGACCATATATTGTGTTGCCTACAGGTTATAGAAAATACCAGAAGCGCTGAACCATCCCTTCAGACCCAAGTCCTACCTACCTACAGTCGTGGCCAAAGGTTTTGAGAATGACACAAATATTAATTTTCCACAAAGTTTGCTGCTTCGGTGTCTTTAGATATTTTTGTCAGATGTTACTATGGAATTCTGAAGAATAATTACCAGCATTTCATAAGTGTCAAAGGCTTTTATTGACAATTACATGAAGTTGATGCAAAGAGTCAATATTTGCAGTGTTGACCCTTCTTTTTCAAGACCTCTGCAATCTGCCCTGTCATGCTGTCAATTAACTTCTGGGCCACATCCTGAATGATGGCAGCCCATTCTTGCATAATCAATGCTTGGAGTTTGTCAGAATTTGTGGGGTTTTGTTTGTACACCCGCCTCTTGAGGATTGACCACAAGTTCTCAATGGGATTAAGGTCTAGGTAGTTTCCTGGCCATGGACCCAAAATATCGATGTTTGTTCCCCGAGCCACTTAGTTATCATTTTTGCCTTATGGCAAGGTGTTCCATCGTGCTGGAAAAGGCATTGTTCGTCACCAAACTGTTCCTGGATGGTTGGAAGAAGTTGCTCTCGGAGGATGTGTTGGTACCATTCTTTATTCATGGCTTGTTCTGAGGCAAAATTGTGAGTGAGCCCACTCCCTTGGCCGAGAAGCAACCCCACACATGAATGGTCTCAGGATGCTTTACTGTTGGCATGACACAGGACTGATGATAGCGCTCACCTTGTCTTCTCCGGATGCCCCAAACAATTGGAAAGGGGTTTTATCAGAGAAAATGACTTTACCCCAGTCCTCAGCAGTCTAATCCCTGTATCTTTTGCAGAATATCAGTCTGTCTCTGATGTTTTTCCTGGAGAGAAGAGGCTTCCTTGCTGCCCTTCATGCCACAGTCTTCGCCTCACTGTGCGTGCAGATGCACTCACACCTGCCTGCTGCCGTTCCTGAGCAAGCTCTGTACTGGTGGTGCCCCGATCCCGCAGCTGAATCAACTTTAGGAGACGGTCCTGGCGCTTGCTGGACTTTCTTGGGCACCCTGTTGTCACGCCCTGGCCATAGAGAGGTTTTTATTCTCTATTTTTGTTAGGCCAGGGTGTGACTAGGGTGGGCATTCTAGTTTCTTTATTTCTATGTTGGTGTGGTTCCCAATCAGAGGCAGCTGTCTATCATTGTCTCTGATTAGGGATCATATATAAGTTGTCCTTTTTCGTTTGGGTTTTATGGGTAGTTATTTTCTGTTTAGTGTCTACACCTGACAGGAATGTTTCGGTTTTCCCACTTTGTTATTTTGTTCGAGTGTTTTGAGTAATAAATTTATCATGAACACTTACCACGCTGCGTTTTGGTCCACTCCTTCATACGACGATCGTTACACCTGAAGCCTTCTTCACAACAATTGAACCGCTCTCCTTGAAGTTCTTGATGATCCGATAAATGGTTGATTTAGGTGCAATCTTACTGGCAGCAATATACTTGCCTGTGAAGCCCTTTTGTGCAAAGCAATGATGACGTCACGTGTTTCCTTACAAGTAACCATATTTGACAGAGGAAGAACAATGATTCCAAGCACCACCCTCCTTTTGAAGCTTCCAGTCTGTTATTCGAACTCAATCAGCATGACAAAGTGATCTCCAGCCTTGTCCTCGTCAACACTCACACCTGTGTTAACGAGAGAATCACTGACGATGTCAGCTGGTCCTTTTGTGGCAGGGCTGAAATGCAGTGGAAATGTTTTCTGGGGGTTCAGTTCATTTGCATGGCAAAGAGGGACTTTGCAATTAATTGCAATTCATCTGACCACTCTTCATAACATTCTGGAGTATATGCAAATTGCCATCATACAAACTGAGGCAGCACACTTTGTGAAAATTAATATTTGTGTCATTCTCAAAACTTTTGGCCACGACTGTACAGGTTATGGAACATTTCCTCTTCTAGTATTTCTCCAGTAGGTTTCCTGAAGGAGAAAGCCTCCACTTCGATGTTAAAGATAATTTAAAAAAGAACCCAGTAATGTCTGCAAAAACAGTACAGTAAATACTACAGTATATTACAGTCTGCAAAAACACAACAGTATATTAGTCTGCAAAAACAGTACAGTAAATACTACAGTATATTACAGTCTGCAAAAACACAACAGTATATTAGTCTGCAAAAACAGTACAGTAAATACTACAGTATATTCCAATCTGCAAAAACACAACAGTATATTAGCCTGCAAAAACAGTACAGTAAATACTATAGTATTTACAGTCTGCAAAAACAAAGTAAATACTAGAGTATATTATAGTCTGCAAAAACACAACAGTAAATACTACAGTCTAGTACAGTCTGCAAAAACACAACAGTATATTAGTCTGCAAAAACAGTACAGTAAATACCATAGTTAACTGTAAATACTACAATATACTACAGTATACCACAGTAAATGCTACAGTGAATACTACTGCTACTGGTTTTAGGGTCCATGGATAGTTTATTTTGATATCAGGCTGCAGGAAATGGATCTGGTTTCAGTACTTTGTCACATTTTTAGGAGGCATAAAATGCTGTCAGTGATGTCACTACTATAAAACCTATATTGCTGCATGTTAGCTTCTCTAAACTAATAGCAAACCCAGAGTAGTGTTCATCATCATGTGTGTTTCTGGGGCTGGGCCATTGGCCTAAAATGTTCAGGTATGCTAGTAATGTGCCACTAACTGAACTGATTAGTCTCTGTGTGGTTTGAATATTCTGGGTGCACTTTGACCCCTCAGGATTAATTTCCTGGCACGTTGTGTTTCTTCATCTACAACTGGCTGTGGCATGACTTTCCCACTTCCCCAGCCCCTTCAGATGGTGCGGTGCATTTCCTCTCTTACGACCAAATACATTTGACTGGTGCCAAAGAACAAAAAAAACATGGGATTAAAATTCCCCTTTCCCTGTGTCTTGAAGAGCCCAGCTGCACAGCACTGTTTGTTTTTCAGAGCACAGTGCAGCTGCACAGCCAAACATTAGAAAGTAAGTAGGCCAGTGCTAAGCAGAAATTACTTGTTTTTATTGGCATGTACAAGTCCTTTCACTATAAGTGATAATTGCGTTGCAGAATTAGTAGAGAAAAAGGACAACAGTCTGGTTAAGGCAATTTTAATGTGCACAAATATGTTTTCTGTTATTGGGTGTTTTTGATAATTTTTTGCTATTAGTATTTTATTTTTTGTACCCCTTTTTCTCCCCAATTTCATGGAATCCAATTAGTAGTTACAGTCTTGTCTCATCACTGCAACTCCTGTACTTGGGAGAGGCAAAGGTTGAGAGCCGTGCATCCTCCGAAACACAACCCAACCAAGCCACACTGCTTCTTGACTCAATGCCCACTTAACCCAGAAACCAGCCGCACCAATGTGTCGGAGGAAACACCGTACACCTGGTGACCGTGTCAGCGTGCATTGCGCCTGGCTCGCCACAGGAGTCGCTAGTGCGCGATGGGACAAGGACATCCCTGCCGGCCAAACCCTCCCCTAACCCGGATGACGCTGGGCCAATTGCGCACCTCCCCATGGGTCTCCGAGTCGCGGCCGGCTGCGACAGAGCCTGGACTCGAACCCAAAATCTCTAGTGGCAAAAGCTAGCACAACCTTAGACCACCACAACACTCGGGAGGCCTTGCTAGTAGTATTTCTATTTTATTTACAGTAGCTTTTTTAACACAACAGTGTGACCTTCACTATCAACTAGCACAATAGGGTGATTGGTCAGTCTGTCCATCATCAGATGATGACAGAACATGGTGAAGTAGTGGGTGGTATTGTGATGTGCATGTGTAATTCCTAAACACAAGGAGGAATGTGGAGGGGCAGGTAGGATGTCGGTGGATAGTATCTTCCATGCAATCGGTCAGACGGTTCTGGCAGGTTTAATGTGAATCAGCATGACTGCTGAGAAGGTTTATGAGTACCTTCACATCTGAATGCACCCTCTCAATACCTGGCAAGGCCTTGGGAAGGACTGGTCTGTCACAGAGGGAAGAGGGGTCAGCCCCAACTGAATATCCTGATTTGCACTTTACCAAAAGAGAAATTCTATGCCAGCCCTTAAACACTAAAAAAGAAAAACAAGTTGTCCATTCAAACATGATGACTTCTCCATTTTGAAGAGAGCCTTCAGTAAAGTTCCACATCACCAGAAAATAACCCTGTATCTATTTTTACCCTAGAGTGTTTACTATCCGAGGTAATACATAAAGGTATTATCTCAGATCGGCATAAAGAGATGTTTCCTGTGCCCATTAGTATAGTCTCACCGATGGCGAAGAGAGAAGCCTAGAAATAACACGAAGGCCTACAATCATTCCTTTCACACCTAAATCACAGCTGAAGACACACGGTTAATACTCAGCAGCATGAAGCAAATGTCTGAAGAAGGTTGTGTAGTAATTTTATGGTCTAGAGTTTTACACACTAACACAAAAATGATGGCTTCCAGACTATTATATTGACCAACTCTGTGCTGGACATGAGCTTATGTGAAGAAGGGAAAGAAAAAAGAGAATAAAAAGTAATCCATCAGAGAAATGAAAGATCCTATGAACTGGAAATAACTGCATCTTTTCCTGTGGATTCATATTGAGAAAAACAGCTCTGACACTAAAAATATGCAAAAGACTTGTGGTGCTGTTTCCCAAGGCCAGAGAAAGGAAATAGACTGACAGTTTCTCCCTGACCTCTTTACTACCCCGCTGTAACCTCTAAACAACCCCCACAGGGGATCCTGTCTCTATGCGTAAAACAGACAGTCAGAAAGCATCCAGGAAACTCTAAACCCCAAAAAACAAGGGGACATGAGGAAAGCCAGTAAACCTGAACATAGCAAGGCTCAGTCGAGAGTTAATCTGGGGCCCACACAGAGCAGGCGCCCAGGTTACTGTGTGGAAGAATGGCCCTGGCCCTGGCCCTTCCACAGCACAGCAGAGCGGTTATTGTTGTCTTAGGAAAGTAAGCAGCTTTAGTGAGGGCAGTGGTGTGAAAGCCGTCTCTCTACTTGAGTGTCTGCTTCAGACCCCTGTGTTGACATATAGGGCAGGTGCAGCGTCTCGCTCGAACTCTACCAACTAACCCCCCTCAATACACAAACAAATACACACACACACACACTTGGATGTCACAAGACGAGTGTTATGTGGACAAAGACAAATCTAAAATGTTCCTAAATATCTCTGCAGCAATCAGCAAGGAATTGCTGGGTTAACACAGGGCTCACAGAAATTAAAACAATGGGTATATTCTTCTTGGTTGAGGATGGCTATGGGAAATGACAAGGATGCCAGTACTGATAAGTGACTAAGTGGCTCGAGTTACTTCCAGCTGTCTACAGCGATGCATGCCACTGCTCAACATATGGTTCATGCATAATGCAAACGTTCTCATGCACGTAAAACTCATCAAATCTGGGAAACATATGAAATAAAGTACACAGCTTCTTACTTGTATAGGGTTTACATCAATGGAAAGGACCTCCAATCTTCCAAGGAGCTCTGCTGTGCATCTTCAGCTGACAAAACATCAGACAGATAGAGGGCTTGTCTTGTAACTGATCATGTTAAAGGTCTAATGCAGCCATTTTTATCTCAATATCAAATCATTTTTTGGGTAACAATTAAGTACCTTACTGGGATTGCTCTCAATTAAATGGTCAAAAATAAACAAAAATTGCTTCTTGGCAAAGGGTAATTTCTCAAGCAAGAGTTTTGCTAGGACTGTCTGGGAGTGGTCTGAATAGGGAGGGGAAAACTGAAAAATAGCTGTTATTGGCAGAGAGGTTTGGAACCCTTTTTTTATTGGTCTATAAAGTAATTTACCACATGGTGATGTCACCATGGAAGGCCAAATCTCCACCCACCAAAACAGGCTGAAATGTATTTTCAAACAGCTCTTACACTAAAAGGGCATTATCATAATTTGTATAATTTCATAGTATTATTCCAACCTCATAGTGTGGAAATACATATAACACACAGGAAATCCGTTTTTGACTGCACTGGGCCTTTAACTGGATCAATAGACTTTTTGACGGCAGAATGGGAGAGTCCCGAATCCAGAGAGGGCATCAATTTATTTTGCACAGTCCAATAGTACAATAGAGTATATTACATTTTTAACAGTGATTTAGGTAAATTACAGTAATCTTACAATTGCATGCAAACTGAACTAATTGTGAATAATCTAGCCAGAGGATATAGTTGATGATATAACTGTAACTTTACATTTTGTACCAGATCTTTTTTTCAGTTTTGAAAATAATGAATTGCTTCAAGCAAATGTAGAAAGATTTTTTTTACAGGGTAGTTAGTAACATTATGTTGTCATGCATGGCCCTCTTCCCTCTTCATTAGAGTGTAAATAAGGTTAATCTAGAGTTGTATATAAATGATCTCAATAGGGCTGAGTACAGTGCTGGCCCAGTCACCAGGGACAAACAGGGTTATGTGGAAAACAAGCACTGCACTGCATTAACATCACCTCAATACCAGTGAGTGCCTCTTCCTGTCCATTTGGAAAATATAAGGACATTTTCAAGAGGCCGCACACTCACAAGCAGAGTGCATTTGGCAGGCTTTGAAGTTCTCGGAAATAATGCTCCTTAAAAGCATCCTCTGCATTACAGAGAACACGAACGTGTATTTCAATCAAAGGCTCGGGCACTTGTAGGCAGCTATGTAAACCGTAAACACACAATGGAAGATGCACTGATACATGTTTCATCTTTTTCCTCGACAGTGTGTTGCATATAAAGTACAACTGTATACTGTATGACAGGATTATTCAGTATGAAAAATGTAATTGTGCTCATATAAAACGGTTTAAATTGGGATTATATCCAGTGTTAAGATTCACTGAATTTAGACAGAGATAATGTGAATTGTGTGTGTGAGAATTAACACCTGTGGATACTGTAACTTGAAAAATACAGCTTTTTGCAAATCAATACTTTAAGTGAAATACAACCCTAAAGAGAAACAGAAGGAGGAATAGCATGCTAAAACACTTTTTTTATTTTATCTTCTCTGCATAGTTTAGTGAATCAATTACAGCCTATGGGCAGTAAAAGCTGTCATCTAATATAGTGTCCTCATGCAGTCTTAAATAGCACGCACGCCCCACCAGCTTGAAAAATAGGTCTTTCTTTCGAGAAAAACGGATATGGTGTAATTTAATAAAATGCATGATTGCATGAGGCACTCTCACTAAAAGTCTGAGTGATGTGTGTGGAGGAGAGATAGGAGGGGGAGAGAGACAACTATATAAACATGGGGACATGGCAGTAGGATTGTGGGTAGCCCTGTCAATCAACAAAACATCAGAAAACATTCTCAATGAAGTTGGGAAAAGTCTGTGGTTGCCTCTGAATAACAGAGAGAAGATTATACATTTTGTGCCTGAGTAACTTCCGGCAACAACTGTCATAAACAAGTTCTTTGAATAACAATAACGGTATTATGGAAAAATCCCACTGAAGGAGAGAATTGATATGTTCTGAAGTAGATCAAATCAATGATCAGTGTGACAGAAAATATAAACGTATTCTTCTTACACCTGTGAAACCAGTTATATCAGTTAAACCTGCTTTATATCCACAGTTAACTGGCTTTATTGTTACATTTGTGACACTGAATGGGCCTGAGGGTAATAAAACAGGCACATGTGTTATGTGTGGATCAAGCTTTTAAGTTGTGGACAGTGGAGTAAGACTTGAACCTGTAAGGGTTGACTGTGATAGAAGGGGACAGCCAGTGTGGAGTCTGACATGTCTCTATCCAGCAACACATACATGACACAGTAGTAGATGGGCTCTGCATGCAATGTGTTCAACATAGCACTGCAGAGCAGAGCACAGAAAATAGCACCTCTAACACCTAGACAACAGTGAGGCAAATTCGTGCCTAGGAGGCTGGAATTAGCTCTGAATTAAGCATTACTTTGATGGGAAACTGATTGAGCGAAGCTTGGCAAAACATGAAAGAATGACCTTGAGTATCCCTCTCTCTCCCTCTCTCTCTTTCTTTCTCCCTCTCTCTCTCAGCCAGAGTTGAGAGAGCCACTTCAAAGTAAGGCAGATGCAGGGACAGCACCCTCTGAATACATTTTCTGGCCCCTAGTCGATCTGCCCTCAGGCTAAGATTGTGGTGGTTCGCATCTCTCATGACCCCTCATCAGCTCCCAGTTAAAACGAATCCCTATCAATAAGGGAGACATGGAGAAAATTATAGAATGATATGATATGAGTGGATATTTAGAAGAGATAGAGATCCTGTAATCAACTGTAGATGTGCTATAATGGGTAAAACAGACTGCAATTGTCTTCAAGAAAAATACGTATTGACGAAACACTACTGTATTAGTAATTAATTTGCTGTATACTCCCTTGAGTTTTCACTTCATCATATAAGTGCCATGTTGCAGTGTGCTGCTGTTGGTTCTTAGGTGTACAACAGCAGTAGTACTCCATAGCTCAGTGTCATTGATGCATGCATGAGAAGTGTTAGAGTGTTGGAGATTTTTGGTTCAGGAAGAGCTAAGACCTAAAATATATGTAATTGTAATACATTTTCTAAGGTTGTCATCTAGTATTTGATTGAGTAAATTATTTTTAAGTGTGTGGTGTGTGAATGAAGTTAATTATGTATATTGGGACACGCACAAACACACACCACTGGAAGGACTAATATGTAATGTGATGCAAGGTGCCCTTCAATGATTAGAAATCGAAATCCTTTAAAATAATTGTTTGAAACAAAGAACATTTGAATTCGTCCTGTAAGTATCCCCATGATAATGGACTTGTGTAAGGTAATTAACACCTGAAAAGTTGTGTAAACACCAACAATCGTGGGAATAACTATTGCGGCTATGGTTAGGTTATCCATTTGTAAATACAATAGTGCAAGAGTTTTCTACGCATCATGAGGAAACGGTTTTGTATTATGTGCTGGGTATGCAGCAGTAGGGGAAGACACTGAGATGTAAGCATAGGGGCAAAAATGCACCTGTGTGAGGAACTCTAAGCTGGGTCTATTGTTCATGATCCACATACATGCACTTCATAGTGATATGGTATGCACTTGCAAAACACATACACAATCTCACACACTATATCTCTTGCTCGATCACAGACACATGCGCATGGACACACACACACACACACACACACACACACACACACACACACACACACACACACACACACACACACACACACACACACACACACACACACACACACACACACACACACACACACACACACACACACACACACATACATACAGGGTAGTGGGACTCTAATGAGGCCCTTGGAGACCCTGCTGGATTGTCAATCAAACCTCTGCTAGCCGACACATGGTCGACAACTTAAATAAGATTTTTCTCAAACAGAGAAGCCTGTCAGATTGCATCAGAAGAGAAGGGAATCGGAAGTTTCAGTGAGAAAGATGAAGAGGGAAGTTTGAGAGGACATGAGGAAAGAAGAGTAAAAGCAAAAGGAAAGAGGGGTAGAGTAAAAAATATATAGTATTTTCTGTTGTGCCACTCCTCCAGAATAATATTGTCGATCTGTTTACTATGAATCATTCATTATGTGCATCAGATCAGGGCAAATTACTTCTGACTTCAACTAAATGATCATGACAGTTGTTGTAATCGTTGTAACATTTATACCAATCCTCACTGACACTTCACAATTTATGTTTTCAGTACAGATCAATAGATAGATAGATTCCATGCAGGGAAAAAATGGCTTGAATATATAAAGTTTTCCTTGGTAAGATTCAGTTTCACAGTTGTACATTTGTTGTTATTGATATAACATAATTGATCAGCTGTGCATTTTCATGCAGTAGGCCACACCAATATGTCATGCTCAGCCTCGAAAGATGCACAATTTCCAGGGCTGTATTTTTTGTCCCAGAAAAATGTGGGTTAGGTAAAGATTGCCTGTGGCAGGTAGATGCTATAACATTCATGCACAGTGACAGGTATCCCCCTAATAGCAATCATTTGACTATTTTTCTTCTTTGCCACATTCTCTGGACTGATCTGATGTACAAGTGACAGTGACAGCTATTCCTGATTCATAATAGATGATGATCGAAGGGGGGTGCGTTTTTATCTTGAATTACAATTAAAAAACATTATATTTATCTTGGATCTTTGGGAATATAGCACAACTCGTTGGAAATATATAAGATTAGTAGAATAATTTTGGTAAAAATGTATTGGTTTCCCGAGTGGCGCAGCGGTCTAAGACATCTCAGTGCAAGAGGCATCACTGCAGTCCCTGGTTCAAATTCAGGCTGCATCACATCCGACTGTGATTGGGAGTCCCATAGGAAGGTGCACAATTGGCCCAGCGCTGGCCGGGGTACGCCGTAATTGTAAATAATAATTTGTTTTTGACTGACTTGCCTAGTTAAATAAAAATAAAAATATATATATTGCTACTACTTAAATTAGCTGCAGCGGGCAAAATCCCTCTATTTATTTATTTTTATTTAACCAGGCAAGTCAGTTAAGAACAAATTCTTATTTACAATGACGGCCTACCAAAAGGCCTCCTGCGAGGACGGGCGCTGGGATTAAAAGTGTAAAATATAAATATAGGACAAAACACACATCACGACAAGAGAGACAACACAACACCACATAAAGAGAGACCTAAGACAACAACCTAACAAGGCAGCAACACATGACAACACAGCATGGTAGCAACACAACATGGTAGCAACACAACATGGTACAAACATTATTGGGCACAGACAACAGCACAAAGGGCAAGAAGGTAGAGACAACATTACATCACGCAAAGCAGACACAACTGTCAGTAAGAGTGTCCATGATTGAGTCTTTGAATGAAGAGATTGAGATAAAACTGTCCAGTTTGAGTGTTTGTTACAGCTCATTCCAGTCGTTAGCTGCGTCTTCATTAGTCAACATCACAAAACACATGTAGATTCCTCTCAATGGTACATCCAAAAGCTCTAACTCAATGCAGAGGGCATCAAGCAGGCAATGTTAGTGATATGGCCAGGACAGTCCTGTCTGGGTGGGAGGGCTGGGGATCCAACCTCATATAGTGAGAGGATTTTATTACCAAGCCAAACCTAAAGCCCTGCAAACAGACCCTGCTTATCCCCGTGATGCTGGGCCTTGCCTTTCCAAGTGCATTGTTCCAAGAACACACACCAACACACATTTAGCATGGCAGCGTGTAATTAAGACTATTTTACTGAGCCTGTCATTATCACATGGCTGTAGGCAGCATGGCTGCTGCTGGGTTCACAGCTTGGACGGGAGATAGAGCTGCATGGGAACACACAAGGATGAAAGACAGTGTTGCTGCTTCTGGACACAGCAGCACAAAGAAAATAAATGTACTGTTGTTGGAGGATTAAGTATTTCTAAAGATTACTGTATAGGCTATTATAATAGGAGTTATTATACCCTCCTAGAGAAATTCCATAATATTTGGTTTTCTTGATAGAAAGTCCAACTTCACTCTCTCTGCCAAATTCTATCAGTAAGTGCACCCTAGAACAAACGTTTATGAATATTACTTTATTTATTTCATAGAATAATTAGCCTAATAAATAAGATACAACTAAATGGATTGTAGGCATGTAGCTAGGCCTACTAAACTGTCATTTTAAAAGTCTAAATTAAAGTGAAATACCTATAACATTAGATCTTGGAAGATGGTTATGGGAAGATGGTTAGTTACATAACCATCGATATCTTACTGATGTTGAAACAACAGGATACTATTTCAATATGAATGGTAACTTTGTAATGTATAATGTGGTCAAACTGTTCCTTTAAGCATACCCCGTTTACATGGTAAATGAAGTGTCGTTTTTCTCTGCTAACTCCTCCTCTGCATTCTGAACAGGCTGCGCTTTTACTTCCACTTGAACAACCAAGTAGTTTTTGAGCGCATTCCCCGTCGGCTAATGTGGAGGGAAAGACCTCGGTCGACCTACCCGAAAATATCGATTTTGCACCGGATATAATTTCAGTTCATGTTTTGAACATACGAAGGTTAGTTATAAAAAGGTAAACTTCCTCGAACTAAATATAGTTTTGGTCGAAACTATATTTACTAACGAGAGAGTGCACTGAGAAAGAAAGCAATAGATGTGGTTCGATTTCCATGCTTATAATAAGACATATTTTGTCTGTCGAATTGTAAATCACGTATGGATGGATTTTAGAAGGTGAAATTGGACGTCAGTCTTCAATTTCAATTAGTTCGTACCCAGTTTGTTTGCCTGTGTGCGTCTCAGGAACAATATCGAAGTTGCATTCTTCAGCACCCATACAGAGGGAGAGTGGGCTACAGGTAACCGACTGGGAAGAGTGAAGAAGATACTTTGCGAAATTGCTTTATCCGGATATTGACGCCGAAATTAAAACAGTTGTATTTGGTGGATTATTGGAGCTCATCATCATGGAAAAGTGGGAGATTCATATCAAAATGGAGATGTGAAAACGTGGCATTTGTTTTCACACTGTCAGTGTTTATACTACTGCGCTAACTGGACTTTTTTTCTTTGCAAATAGACTATTTATTTCGGATTGTTGGAGCGATTGCGCCTTCTTGCCAACTTTATCAGGGATAAACTTTTTTATCAACAAAATGCCACAACTTAACGGAGGCGGCGGCGATGATTTAGGGGCGAATGATGAAATGATATCATTCAAAGATGAAGGGGAGCAAGAGGAAAAAATATCCGAAAATGTATCAGCCGAGAGGGATTTGGATGATCTGAAGTCTTCTTTAGTAAACGAATCGGAAAACAACAGTAGCTCATCAGACTCCGAGGTAAGGACGTTGCACTGAAGGGTGATCTACTGAAAAGCTTGTCCTAAATAGGCCCTATACATCCCATTTCAAACACTATTTTTCTGGTATGAACCTATTGCTGAAATAGACTAGCCTACAATAACATGTTTTCCCTTCTTGTTCTGTGTGTGCCTCTGTCCTTGTCAGCAAGCAGAGAGGCGCCCTCAACCAAGACCAGACTTAGACAGTTACGAGAAAACCAGGGATTACTTTAGTGAAGGTAAAAACTACCTCTGTTGCTTAATATATTTTTAATGCATTTCATATTACAGTGATGTCCCTTTTCTATACTGACTTCCATGCTCTGTCCCTACAGCATTCAGAAGACAGCAAGATGGTGGCTTTTTCAAGAGTCCCCATTATCCTGGGTACCCGTTTTTCATGATCCCAGATCTTACCAACCCCTACATATCCAATGGGGCCCTGTCCCCTAGCGCAAGAACGGTGAGTGGCCATAACAAAGTTCAGCAAAAGTTACTCTTCAGTGTTGCCACTAATCTGCATCTGCTGTCCACTGAAGGCATGCGTAAAAGTTCATTCTGCATAACCAGATCGCCATATTCCCTTAGTGTGGCCTCTCAAGGAGTAACTAGTTCTTTTGCTCTTTGGGGATTTCCCCCGTCTGTAGGATATTAACTGCCAATTTAGACTCAATCTCCAATTCTCATGAAGTCCATGATTAATCAAGACGTTGATCTATTTATTTTGAGGCAGAAGTGTATATGGTCTGATAAATATGAGCAGTATCATCATTTTGTAAATGTGATTCTTCAACTGAAGCTGTGGCACTGGCCTGGTTAGCAACAACTTGTTACATTTTAGTCATTAAGCAGATGTTCTTATCCAGAGTGACTTACAGTTTGTGCGTTTATCTGAAGATAGGTGGGACAACCACATATCGCAGGCATAGAAATTACGCTTTTCCTCAATAAGGTAGTCATAAGCAAAAACTCATCCGACTCCAGTACTAAGTACATACTACATTGAGATCCATACGTTTTAAGCCCATTCAATGTTCCCTAGAGCCCATATTCAACAATTTGCATAAAGCAAACCTTGGCAATAGTTTCTGGGTGCATGATACCTGCACTCTTAGACACTTGATGCACATGGCATCAGATGTTGCAGTTTAAAGACCTGCTCAAAACAAGATGCAGTAGGTCTCAGTAGTGTCCCATAACCTGTCTTGCTGAATGTCCTTGTTTTCTTGAATTAACTGTCATGTCAGCATTGGTTTTAGACCAGTTATTTACCCAAAGTCATATGCCCATGATTTAGAAAGTGTCACCCCCCCAAAAAAAAATTATCCCTACTGTAATGACATAATTTCCTACAAAATCTATTTTCCATATACCACAATGTATAGCAGGTTGTGTGGCATATTATGGAGGAACAGTGTGCACTAATCTAATACACTATTACGAGGCCTGCTTGTAGAGAAGAAATATGTACACACTTCAGATTTCTGTATGCATTTCATGAGGATATTGTTATCCGTTGTATATAATTAACAGTTAAAGAAAATATCATTTCTGTGCATCAAATCAACTAAAAACAATGTGTCTAGCATAAACTTCTTTGAGAAACCACCTAATGAAATACTGTTGTTGTTAAGAGCATTTCCATCCCACAATCCTTCTCTCAGCCCCAAAAGTGAGTGATTTGGATGGGACCAGTGAAGCATTTCACTGAAAAGCAATAACCCCCTTCCTTTATCTGCTTTTTTTCTGTCTCCTTTTCACTGTTTCAAACCAGCTCTCCCTGCCTCTCTGTACCTTCCATTCAATTAGTGAGGCGTTAGTTGACCATTGTTATTCTGAGCAGGCGCTTGATGGCTTCATTGGAGGTCTCCATTGGGGCTCATTAACTAAATGCCTACTCTCTGCACACAAGGTTCATACCACTGTGGAGATGTTTGTTTGCTCCTCAAGTCATGACATTTTTTTTGTAGGAATAGTCAAAAGAAAATACTAGTTTAAGTAGAAGGCCTGTGTTTTCTGTTTATACTTTTCACTCTCATATGGCCCTTTGACATTTTTCTGGATACATTCAGATGTTTGCCTTAATTTCGGTTCCTTCGATCTAAGATTAGAATTTTTACTATTTTTGTGGATTCATATCCGGAATTTGGCAATCAGATGAAAAATTGTTTAAATTAAGACCATTTCGTGTAGAACATTTTGTATGATCCATCTTTTTGCAAGCAATCCATGCACTTCACTCACATCACAATAATATTAATTGTATGGACAAATATACAATATTTCCCCTCTTGTTGCTTCCTTCTGGATATTTTTCCTTCCTCCCTTTGTCTTTTGTGTGAAAGTTTACCAAAATGTTAAACATATCCAAGGTCAGTGAAATAGTTTTTTTCTGGGTGTTTTTTGCAAAATGTGCCAGACCCCATATACTAATAATAATATACTAATGTTATTTACAATGAAAACCAATTCCAGATACAGAAAATTGACTTAGCAGATATATCCTATTTATTATGTTGAGTGAGGGAAATGATAACATTTTGGTAAACCCTGTCTTGACCTCATGTTGTTCCTCCATGACCCCTCACAAAGCATGCTGGGACCCAGAGCTCTACCTCCCACCATGGTTTTGATTTTGTTCAGAAAAAGAAAAAACTCCTAAACAAAAAGTGAGTCTGGAGGGCTGTCGGTTTTCTTTCTCAATTTCAGTTGCTTTAGGGAGGGATCCACATTCCCTCTAAGTGTACCAATGCTGGAGCTACAGGGAGCTCCAAAACGATTTGGACAGTCACACTTGTTGTTGTTTTGGCTCTGTACACCAGTACGTTGGATTTGAAATGAAGCTATGACTATGAGGTGCACTTTTTGCACATAGTCTACCCAATTTAGGGGACCAAAAATATTGGGGAAAAATTCACTAATGTCTATTAAAGTAGTCAAAAGTTTAGTATGTGGTCCCATATTTCTAGCTTGCAATGATTACATCAAGCTTGTGACTCTACAAACTTGTTGGATGCATTTGCTGCTAGTTTTGGTTGTGTTTCAGATTATTTGGTGCCCAGTAGAAATGAATGCTAAATAATGTATTGTGTCGTTTTGGAGTCAATTTTATTGTAAATAAGAATAGACTATGTTTCTGAACACTTCTACATAAATGTGGATGCTACTGTGATTATGGATAGTCTTGAATTAATCATAAATAATGATGAGTGAGAAAGATACAGACAAATATTATATGCTCAAGACATGCTAACCTCTCACCGTTACAATAACGGGTGAGGTTAGCATTTTGATATGTGTACATCTGTAGCATCCACATTAATGTAGAAGTGTTTAAAAACCTATTCAATTCTAATTTACAATGAAAGTGGCTCCAAAAAGACACAGTATAATATTTACCATTCATTTCCATTGGGCACAAAATAATATGAAACCAAAACAAACAGCAAATGTATCCGACAAGTTTTTTAGTCACAAACCTGATGTAATCATTGCTTGGTAGGAGTATGGGACCAGATACTAAACTTTTGAATATTTTAATACACATACTGTATAAGTAAATGAGGTCCCAATACTTTTGATCCCCTAAAATGGGGGGACTATGTACAACAAGTGCTGTAATTTCTCAACGGTTCACACAATTTGGATGAAAATACTTTCAAATTAAAGCTGACAGGCTGCACTGTATCATTTCAAAATCCAAAGTGTTGGAGTACAGGGCCAAAACAACAACAAATGTGTCACATACCAATACTTCTGGAGCTCCCCCAAACTAAAGAATCAGGTTAATGGGCCATGTTGAGCCCGCTCTGTCAAAGAGCACCACCTTGGTAGAGCAGCCACAGTGATACAATGGCTGGCTGGAATACTCTGGATATTTACTGAACAAGTAGTCCTAAACTGTGACTGATTTACTGGTATTTCCATATGGAGCTGAATAAAACTCACTGCCTGGGACTTAGTAGAAAATGCTCTGACTGAATAATCTGTTGTTGAATTTATAATCTTTTTAGCCTACAATGATAGTTTTTTAAATTGGTATGCTGAGTTGGATATAGCTGCATTTAATGAAGAATACTTGGTCATTGGTCTCTGCTCAAACATTGGGTACACAAGTTTGTTAAACTAATGAGTTCCACAGTAACATTTGCACTGTACATTTGCTCTGTGTACATACCTGCAAGGTTTCCTAATTGGTTCGTTAGTTGGAGACTGATTGAGATCTCTATACAGGCTCATACCAGAACTTTGTCTTGTTGACTTTGACATCATTGCTCCAGATTGGTTCTCTCCTATGTATATAAATGAAGGGCATAAAAGTTAAGCCTCTCAAACAGAATACCTAATAGCCCTCAAGCTGCAGATTTCAAGTTTTAATTCCAAAGGGGGAAAGTTGTTTCATACAGTAGACTGGGGTCGAAAATATGTTGTTCTCTAGCTCTGAACAGTTACCACATAAAAAATAAACAACAACAACAATGGATTTGGCCTGCAGTGTGTGTTTTTAAAGATGTACATATCAGGAATAAGAATAAAACAGAGTTCAGAATACCTGTGGATCAGAAAAAGGAATGTAAACACGAACATAGGCACAGTAGAGGTGCTTCAACAACTCTGCCTTGCCAATTTTGCATACGTCTCACTTTTAGGTGAGACTGTTAGGGAAGTCTTACTTTTTCTCCCCAGGGTACATTCTCTCTCTCTCGAACAATACTGTCAACAACTCCCCCTTCTGGCCTCCCAGTAACTGGATGAAATAATTGCAAGCTATGTGATAGAATTAATTTAGAAATAAATATGAGTAATTTATAGACTATGACAATAGATGGGTATTTTCAATCAATTGATATTCCATGTTTTTAGAAGTAACGTAATATCCAGACGAAGAGAACAGTAACAGCTGAATAAGCATTATTCTTAGGCTTTTCTCAAGAGACCAGCATGCTTTCTGTAGAATATGCCTTGTTTTTACACCCGAGTCCAGTGTTTCTGGTTTCATCTAGTATGGTATGTCTATTGTTTTGAGGCACAACTTAAGAATGTGCAAATGACAACCCTATCATGAGCAATGTAAGACACTTTGGCTCAGCACAACACAAATCTCTAGAGGGAGAAGCATAACTGATTTAGTGGCTGTTCTGAGCTGAAATTCCGCTGTAATCCGCTGAGAGTTCAGGAGGAACTTTGCTTTTGGAAAGACGTTTCACCAGACTGTTGTCATGGGTGAGGGCCAAGGAGGCTTTCCCCTGTGAGGTAGACTATCAGATAGTGTTGTTTTTTAGGCCTATTGTAAATGGATGTGATTAGGAACTCTCAGTGAAGAGTGCTGGAGGAATTGTTCAAAACGCTAAGGTTTATTGGCCCTATTATATTTCAGTCAAGATGTTGTTTTTTTTTTTTAAAGGGACTCCCTTTTTACAATGTTGTATCAGTAAACAGTGAATTATCTCTTGTGGGTGCAGTGTGTCAGGTAGGCTAAAGTCACCTGGATACAACTGAATCAAATGCATGTGTGCTAGTCAATTAGGGCGTGAATGTGCTGCTACAATGTCTGAACATGTCAGAGAGGCATGCAATTGTAGTACTGACGTCTTCCTTTTTCCAGTCTTTTTGGTGTTTAAAAATATGTTGACAAAGAAAAGTAAACCATGACATTGTCTTGTTGAAAAAAAGGGCCTCACATTGAATAAGCAAACAGTATTCTGGCGCATTTCCACTGAGGATTTACGTCAGTGTTTTACCCAAAAGGCTCAGACTTTTCTGTTTCCATCTACGGGGGCTGGCACCCGTGTCTCACTGGGCCATGGCTCCGGCGGACCAGTTTTTCACCTGGGGCCAAAGCCAGACAGGCCACTGGTACTTTTCAGCCACCATTTACATAACAATGTCTAACTGAACTTTAACAGCTTCTCACAAAGCAACTGATTTGATTATGCAGAGGATGTTGATTCTGCTCTTCACAAGTCTCACTGTCAGCCCTAGCTATGGAAACACAATTACTCTAGAGTTGACATTAACATAAAACACTGGCAACAAACTGGTGTGGGGGTAAGTCGGAAGTGCGGCATTTGTGTGGAGCTATCTTTTAATCAGGTAGACCACTGTCTTTTCCACTCACCTTGCAGTCCCACTGGTGGAGGTGCAGGGGTGTGGTGAGGAGCGCAGCAGGGGAGGTTCTGTCTGTGCTCTGCTACAGAGGGAACAGTGTCCAGAGCTCTCATTCTGACAAGCCTCGATGCTGTGTGCGACTGCTGAAAGTAATCTTGATGTAAGCTTGCAAATATTTTTTTAACCAAGGACGGTGTAAACGGAGCAACATTTTGGACTAGGTTTATGTTTTGGAAAGGATTTTTTTCTTCAAAGGCAAACAAATCTACATCAATTTAGTGGCAGCATTTCTATTAAAAAAAGATTGCATCAGGAACGTTAAGGCCTGCACACATCTCACCTCTAAAATGGTATACAGTATTTGTCATAAGTGGGCTTATTGCTTGCAATGGGTAAATGAAATGTCCTACAAGTTTATTTGGCTAAACTAAAGGAAAATAAGGTTCTGTATAACCGTGTTCTACTAACACTTTTTAATATCCAGCTGTAACCCAGATTAAAGTTCTGATACAGTGCCTTCAGAAAGTATTCATACCCCTTGACTTATTCCACATTTACAGTCTGATTCAAAATGGATTAAATATATTTATTTTTCACCCATCTACCCCATAATGACTAAGTCAAAACAAGTTTTTGATTTTTTTTCTCTCAAATGTATTGAAAATAAAATACAGAAATATCTCATTCACACCCCTGAGTCAATACTTTGAAACACCTTTGGCAGCGATTACAGCTGTGAGTTTTTCTGGGTAGGTCTCTAACATGCTGACCAGACCGGACACGTCGCGTGTGCGAGCGTTGCAAAATAAATGTAGAAATCCATGTTATTCAATTATTGCACCCACACTGCTCGCGCGCGCCAACGAGCGTCTGTGACGCCAAGGGCTAAAATAGAACTCATTCCTATTTCTGACGCAGATCGCGCTGCAAGCCCTGCCTCTCCCATCTCCTCATTGGTTTATAGAAGCAGGTATCCACGTGCCATCTCCTCATTGGTTTATAGAATCAGGTATCCACGTGCCATCTCCTCATTGGTTTATAGAAGCAGGTACCCACGTGCCATCTCCTCATTGGTTATACCCACGTGGGTGATAGAAAGATGAACTGTTTTGTCGGTAGTCGTGGTAATACAATGAGTTTAGATGCGATCACCATATAATTTAAACGATGAAAAAGCCTGGAAGGAGGAGAGATGACTAGAAATATTTGGTTGGCCATTTTATGTGTGGATTAATTGTCGGAGTAGAGATCCTTGTGCATTTCAGGTAAAACAACAACTCAATGTTTATATCCCAGGACAAATTAGCTAGTAACAGCTAGTAACTAGCTAAATAGGACAAATTAACGTTTGCTAGCAAGTGCAAGCTAACTAGCTAAATTACCATACATGTTTAATGCTTTTCGACCTGTCCCCAAATTAATGTCATTGGTTCAGAGTTTGTTTTGATATTTTAACCTGCGTGTCGTGATCGCGTTTAGTGTGGGGGGGCAAAATAAATGTATGCACGATAGCGCGCAGCCGGTTTGGGCAAGGTGTAAGGGCTTTTCACATCTGAATTGTGTGTAAAGCTCAATTAGGTTAGTATTGCGGAGTAACTTCAATGTTGTTGATCCACTCACAGTTTTCTCCTATCACAGCCATTCAACTCTAACTGTTTTAAAGTCATCGTCACCATTGGCGTCGTGGTGAAATCCCTGAGCGGTTTCCTATAATCAGTTATTTACAATGACAGCCTACCGGGGAACAGTGGATTAACCGTCTTGTTCAGGGACAGAATTACATATTTTTACCTTGTCAGCTCAGGGATTCGATCCAGCAACCTTTCGGTTACTGGCCCAGCACTCTAACCGCTAGGCTACCTGCCGCCCTCTCCTTCCTCTCCGGCAACAGAGTAAGGCCTGTAAGGCCTGACGCCTGTATCTTTGTAGTGACTGGGTGTATTGAAACACCCTCCAAAGTGTTATTAATAACTTCATCGTGCTCAAAGGGATATTGAATGTCTGTTATTTAATTTGTACCTATATACCAATATGTGCCCTTTGCGAGACATTGGATAACCTCCCTTGTCTTTGGTTGAATCTGTGCTTGAATTTCACTTACAGATAACTGTATGTGTGGGTTACAGAGATGAGGTAGTCATTAACAAATCATGTAAAACACTATTGCACACAGTGAGTCCATGCAACTTATTATGTGACTTGTTAAGCAAAGTTTTACGACTGAACTTATTTAGGCTTGCCATAATAAAAGGGTTGAGTACTTATTGACTGAAGACATTTCAGCCTTTCATTTGTAATTAATTAGTAAAAATGTCTAAAAACATAATTCTACTTTGACATGTAGGTCAGTGACACAATCTCAATGTAATCCATTTTAAAATCAGGCTGTAACACCACAAAATGTGTAAAAAGTCCAGGGATGCGAAGACTTTCTGAAGGCATGCATGTCCTAAAGTCTGTATGAAAACCTTTCTTTAGTAGACGTACCCACCCCTTCTATAGTAATTGAATGAAAATAATACAAACCACTTTTAACACTACAGGAACTTGGTTTTACACTTGAGAGATGAGGCATTTGTTTTGGCATTAACATTTCTACTGATTACTTCATGAAGTGGTGAAGATCCTACTTAGGTCATTGCTCTAGAATCTCAGCCTACCTCTTTTCCGGTGTCTCTGGGAGGAGGGATATTTTTCTGTATTTCATCTTTCAGACTCAGGGTTGTTCATGTACAGTTCATAACAGCACTTGTATTGAAGTGTGTGTGAAATGGTGCCAGTCCTGGTTTCTATTCCTCCCTCTTTGGTCTCTGTGGAAAAGCATGAGCTGGCTTCAATTCCACCCGCCACCCCTCTCCTGCTAGCTCACCACCTACCCACCAACCCTCCCGCCTGCCATTAGAAATTCTGTTTATAGCACTCGCTGGCTTCTCAAGAGCAGGGCCCATCAGGAGCATCTCAGCACCCTTTGAGGAAAGGATAACCACCCCCCCCCCCCCCTCAGCCACAGACTCCCTACGTTCTGTGACATCAATGAATCCCTTTGAAGTGCCAAGATGAATATGTGTGCAAATGTGTTTTTATCAATTTATTTATCCCAGATATGTGTTTTTCACATCCATTAGGTCTGGCCAGAACTACTTCAGAGTTTCAGATGTGGTACAGTACTTTTCTTCATGAAGAAATCGGGACTACTTTTTGTTGAACTTGATAGATCATCTGCCAGCCAAAGCATGAATACCTTTCAAATCCACATTGATAGCATCTGTTTTACTTTACAGTATGTAGAAATAACACGTTTATAAAAATGATATATATAACACAAAAAAATCGCTGTGCCTACTTTTACAGGTGTAAGTAAGGAGCTGGTTGACAGGCACCTTAGATCGTAGTGCATCACGTGCATGTCGTTTTTCATCACAAAATAGGCGGTCTCTTGTAGTACGTAGGCCTGCATACGGCGCTTGTTACGCAGATTTTCTCCACTCAAATTTTGAAAAGCATCGCATTATTCCTTCCTTTGGGTAGGGGCAGTGTTGCGAAGATAATGAGGCTGAACCAACTCGCTTGGTTTATTGATCTGATCTATATGCATCAAATTGGCAGTCTATTTTGCATTGATAACCAAATTATAATCTCAGCGACTGTTTTAAACAATAAACCAAGCAACATTATAGCCTTAATAGAATCCCCCCCAAATGCATTTTGTTTAGAAGCAATAACTACATGATTGTAGGCTATTTTGAAAGGGTTAAAACAGCTGTAACCATGTGCTGTATCTTTATCTGATGCATTCAAGCAGCATATCAGGGCCTGCAGGTAGCCTAGTGGTTAGAACGTTGGGCCAGTAATCGAAGGCTGCTAGATTGAATCCCCGAGCTGACAAGGTAAAAATCTGTCGTTATGCCACTGAACAAGGCAGTTAACCCACTGTTCCCAGGTAGGCTGTCATTGTAAATAAGAATTTGTTCTTAACTGACTTGCCTAGTTAAATAAAGGTTAAATAAAAAATATCGAACTGGGATAATGTATGTTATTGTCGTAGGTTACACTGGCAAGTGTAATAATATTTTCCAGGGCATATTATTTATAAATCTGATTATTTCACATGGGGGAGATGTGCTAAGATTAAAGGCTAGCTTGCTTACTGTTTTTAGCTAGCAAGCTGCTAGCGGAGTAGCAAGGTAATGTTTTTAGCTAATGTTTTATCTATTATTTAAATATGCAGTAGGTTTTATTTCAAATAAGTGTACAATGCTGGTAATCTTTCCAACGTGAGAAGACAACAACAAGAATCTCTGCTATCATCCCTTTGTGAATTTTGCTATTTGGGAGTCTAGAAATGCATGTACCGTTGAGGTATCGGGTTAACCAAAAGATGTGCATTTCTCCAAAAAAACAGACCACCCAAGCGCACACATGGTAAATGACGGTGTGGTCTGTGGATCGACTGAATAAGTCTAGCGAGTAAGTGTTTATCACATTTAAATGGTGAGATGAGTCAATGGCTTGAGTCAATGTAATGGTGCGGATCATTAAAGGGATAGTTCGGGATTTTGGCTCTGAATCCCTTTATCTACTGCCCCGGAGTCAGCTGAACTCCTCTGTCCAGTATGAACCAAGTTTGAGGTAGTTTTGCGCTAACGCAAGTTGGGAACTTTCTTCACACTGAATGCAGAGACAAATGGTATCCACAAGTTTATCTGCGTCTGGGGAAGTAGATCAAGTAGATAAAAATCCCGAACTATCAACTTAAACCCCAGCAGCAGGTTTCAGGACACCAGAGTGTAGATCATGTATACCTGTATGCCACTCATTCCACATAATATAACTTCAACACTGTGAAGGCAGTTTCCTGACCTCCCCCATGCCTAAAGGGAAAAGAGCTCTCAGCATACCACAGGCTGTGTGGTGTACATGGACAGCCCTCTGTTAGCAGAGGCTCTTATTTTTCTAGCGTATTCGGGATGGGCCGTCATGGGGCTCAGAGAGCCAGATGAGCTAAGGTAGAAGCAATGCAATTTGAGTCTGAGACAAACTCGTCAACTTCGGCATTGAGGTAAGGGCTAAGCCATGACACCACCATCGTGATATGTGGAATCCTCCCCTAAACAATGGAGCTCCTAGCAAGGCCATACAGCTGTTAATTGTATTGAAAATAAAACGGTTGTCATGACATGAGCAGGAGGTTGTGGAGGCTGGATCATATATCATGTTAATGCCAGCATGTCTCATGCTCACTAATGTCTATGTTCTCCGGTATTAGGAGTAAGCCTCCGTTTAGGAGGGAGTTTGGCTCCCTGGTTTTATCAAGGGGTCTGGGTAATCAATCTGCCTCCCAGGTGATTGGGCCCTGGCTGATGGATGGGACACAGTGACGGCTCCACTACTCAGGGCTTTGGGATTCCTTCTGTATGTGGTCCTCATGTCGTGGAGCCCCGTTTTATAGCACATTAAGTAACGTTAGCTCTCTTAAAGTGTACACTAAAGTCCTCACTCCACGCTATAAAACCTGATTGTACAGCAGGAAGAAAAAAATCTAAATAGGTTTTCATCAGTCTGGTATTCCAAACAGCTGGTTTTAATTTAAGCTCTGCAGGCAGCAGGAGACGGAGGGAGCTGGGAAGAGGAGAGATTGTTGATGAGATGTGGTGGTGGTGGGAGCATAAACTGGGGTAGATATGGGCCTTGCTATTCTTTTGGTTGTTATCCCGAGGTCGGCCAGCTTCCAGACCTTGAGGCTCTCTTATCTGAGGGATTCTCTCCCCCACAGAGCGCTACTCTGCTGTGGACCAGAATGCATTGCCCTTCCCTAGCAGGCCAATCAGACAGCTGCATGATACTATCAGATCATACAGTTCTAGATTCCTTGGTACTCAGATATTAATCTGGTTTCACCTAAGTTCATATGAAGGCCATGGAAATGCTTTCTCTAGGTCTACTCTGCAATCTTTACTTCCAAGAACGCAGGGTACAGTAAGTAAAGTAACTACAGGTAGGTTACCGTAGGTAAAAAATAAATAATAATTCTTAAGTATATACTAGTATGGCCAGAGTAGACTCTCCAACCTGTACTATATTAAAGATATAATGCCCGAAGGGGTGTGGTATATGACCAATATACCACAGCTATGGGCTGCTCTTAGGCACAACCCAATGCGTGCCTTATTGCTATTATAAACTGATTACCAACATAATGAGAGCAGTAAAAATATATGTTTTGCCATACCTGTGGCATATGGTCTGATATCCCACGACTTTCAGCCAATCAGCAGTCAGGACTTGAACCACCCAGTTTTTAAAGACATGAATGGGTATCTTTCCAGGATGACTTTAGTGAGCGGAGCAGCTGCTCTTCTTGTTGAAGTTGTAAATCAGTTCGTCTCCTTCCAGAAAAGCAAATCCCCATAACGGTGCTTTGGCTTTGCACTGCTCGCCCTGGCTCAAGTCTCCTGGTAAGGGATGTCGAGACAGCACATTGCACCTGCATTCATTCTACAGAAAGGTCCTAGATGCCACATTAACACAGGTGGATGAAAATGTGTTTTCTTGGGCATACATAAGTGTTCCTCAGTTATAAGTTGTACATACCCAGGTGATTACATGACACTTCAAAACATTTGTCAGAAATATGAGTGTTCATGGTGTCAATACAATGTGTAACAAGTTCACTAAAGTGTGAACTGGCGTGCTACTCCCATTTCAACTCCTATTACAATTTCATACATATTTCCAGTGTAATAATGCTAGTGTTTATAGTACATGCACTGTAAGCTTGAATACATTTACAAGCAGCAGATTAATGTATCTTGGAAGAGTGTATAAGCTTTATTTACCCAATTTACAAACTTTCACTCAAATTATTAATTTGTTGAGAGGAAGATGTCTGGGGAAGATGCAACACTTTCAAACAAGGTTCTTAGGATAAGGCGAGAGGGGAAAGGTGATAAGGGGTAGGTAACCCTGTTCCTGGAGTGTCGCAGGTACTGCAGGATTTTGGTCCAACTAGGCACCACACCTGACCAACTGTGCTAATTGATCAGTTCAGTGATTGCCTAAATTCAACACACATGGTCTTCCACATGGTCTTCCAACCTTGGTCTTCAAAAACCAAGGTTGCTCTGGGATAAGGCATATAGGTGGAACAGCAGTTTTGGACCGCCAGCTCTGCACATTGTGACAGTCAGTCCTAGGAGCGCAGCTGATGGACGCTGACAGAGCTTTCAGTGTAATGCCATAACTGAAATGGTTATTTAGTTATCATTCAGCTTGTTGATGTGGATGATGTCCAAACATATGCAATTCTCTATTGCCCCTGGGTGCCCTTAGCGACCTCCACATAACCCCTGTAAACCAATTGTACTTGTTAAGGAGTCACAATGTTCTACAGAGCGTCAAATTTGATTAAAGCCAAAGCGAAGACTCGAGTAATCTGAAATGTGTAGCTTCGTTGTCTCCACTTAGACTTGTGGATGCAGTTAGTCAGATGAGATGTGTATATTTTATGTATGTATATATATATTTTTTCTCAACTTTTCATAGTTTGATTTGTAGTTTTATGGCCTGTCATGGCATATTTAAAACCATGATGCAATGTTCAACACACTGACGAATTCCAGCTGAGATCCTAAAGCATCGGTTTCAAGTGATATTGGGATTCTTCCTTCTGCCTTGGACTGTCCTTGTGATTCCCTCATGTGACACTTTTCCATATTTGTCTTCAAATATATGTTTTCAGAATTTTGAAATGGTTGTCCACTAGCATGATTGATCAATGGTATACTAAAGAATAAAAAATGTCCACACAAAATATAGTGTGGGGTCTCTATGTGCAGTTGCAATATGGCGACTCTTTGGGATGCACACTCCTCTACACCTTCCACTGGCAAAACCCCTCATCCATTTACATGGTTTGATACAAAATCCTTACAAATGTGAATGATTTATTTGCTGCATAGTCAGACCAGCTAGCTACATTAAAAAAAGCTCTAATCAAGCCTATATGACATGGAATAGTCCAAGGAGTCCTTTTGTTTGATTTGTACATGGGCTGGAAAGGCCTGCTATTGGAAATCCCTGAAGCAGGCTTTGGGGGCAAGTCTGATTCTCGTGTGAAATGGAAAGGCTCTATAGCTGTGGGCTGAGTTGACTGGGGCTGTATGGGTGTTGGCAGGGGGAGCGCTGTTCATGAATAGGGTCTTTGACTACCTCAGACCTGCCCTGAAAGGCAGGACAAAGACCCTAGGGCAACGGCTTAGAGCCTCACAGCTGAGCTACAGAATGCTGCCTTCACCCAGTCTTCCTCCCTCCTTGCCTGATTTAAATACTACAGTGGCTTTAAGCATTCTGGAGACCAAGGCTCACATTACTTCTATACGCCACATTTTCCATCAACTTTCTCCAGTGTTTTTGTTTACAACATGCTAATGCTAGAAGGCTATTTACATGAGCTATTGTGTTGAAACGTTTTGGAAGAGTGGTGAATAATCTTCAGTGAGCTCCTTATAAACACACTGGGAATTGTTTGTTTCATCTTTATTGTATTTTTCAGTAATGTGTTTTGCCATGTTATTCTGTTCTCCCTCCTCCTCCTCTGCTATAATTCATATTAGTCTGAGCTTAGCAAAGCCCCTCGTTAAACATGTATTAACACTAGCTCCATGGAACCCCCCTCCTGCTTGTTGTTGGTAATCACAGTTAAGCTTGGCGTCAGGCGGGTGAAGTCGTTCATTAGGGAACAGTTTTTGTTTGTTTTCGTATAATATGGAGGCGTTGGCAAATAAATGAGATGAAGACTTTAACCTCAAATTAGTTGCTTGCTTCGTTATTTTGATTGAGCTGTGTGCTACCCCATGGTTTAAGACACGAAACAACAAAAAAGGCACTAAATCTTATCAGCAGAGTTAATGGGTCAGTTCAGCCCTGTCCAGACACTCTCTCCCCATAGGGTCTCCTGTTTCAGATGTCACTCAGAGCTTTGTTTGCCCCCCAGGGTGAAGGGTGAGAGGTCAAGGTTCAGGGCCAGTTGGCTGAGTGGTCACCAAAGCCCCGGGTTCACTGAGCACATCCGTTCCCTTTTTCACACCAGCCCTAAGATACGAAAAGAGAGGGAAAAAGCCACTCTATTCTTGTTTTTTTCCCCTCATCACAATCTAAAATTCATTTTCGGTCTAATTCATTGATTTGATTATAGTGGCTAAATTCTTTCACATGGGTGTAATGACATTGGCTTAGAACTTGTGCCTGAGACATGGATACAGCGTCTTATTGCAAGCTAGGCTAGTGCCATTGTATAAATATGATTTGTTCAAAGACAAGATTAGTATTTTTGCTGGAGGCCTGCTTTGGTGCTCTCCTTCAATTACCTTTCACCGCAATACAAAATGGCATTTTGATTTACTGAGCTTTTTATAAACGTCTGACTTATTATTTGCATGTGAAAAGTCATATTGTGAGGTTTACCCAAGAACACTTTGTCTCGAGCATCTGTCAAGATCAACAATCCTATTTTGCACCTCAGCAAAACTTCCCACCCAACATATAAGACTCCCAGCATTTTTGTCCAAAACACCTCCAGAGTTTGCGAGCCAAAGACCTCACCCTCGTTAGCCCCCACCCACAACTCCAGTCTCTCTCCGCCCCACCACCACCCAACAAATGACCTCCAGTCAGGTTTATTATGCAGTTTCACACAGACCAAAATTGCAGCTGCATGGAGAGCAATCTGGATCACATTAGCTCAGGCGCTGTGATTTATAAATTGTTTCTCAGGCCATAAATCCCTGCTGTAATTGTGCACAAGCTCCCCTCTCCCTTCTCTCCCCCTTCGTTCCTCCATCAGCTCCTTCTCCCCCTCTCTATCTGACACACACAGCTTACAGTGCTCAGGTCATCTCTAATTGTTTGCAGGAGTGAGCACTTTGGATTTGGAAGGAGTTTGTTGCATTGTGAAGTGGGAGAGAATTGTTTTTTAGGAAAGAATATATAAAGATATATTTCTCCAATCTCAACAAAACTACTATGCGTGCTGAACAGTATACGCAGTATTTCTAGTGGTGATTTGTGGAGAGTGGTTGGTGTTCAGGTAGGTCTGTGGCAGCATGATCTTGGCTCTACTTTCCTGAACACTCAGTGTAATTGGTAGGGGCCTCCCCTTAGCTCTACCCCTGCCTGGGAATCTGATATTTGCTGCAGCCCCTGGTCATAATCACCTTTCCCCTCTCATAAGAATGTATTCAGATTGAATGATAGTAATATGCAAAGACTGGAATATTATTTTTTGAAATTGGCAAGGTTAGCCATGGGTTGGTGTAGTTACATCTTATGGATTTCTATCAGGGTTGGGGTCAATTTCATTTAACTTCAGTCAATTCCGGAAGTATACTAAAATTCTAATTCTCTTCAATGCTTTTTAATTTAAAAAAATGTAAATTTCAGTTGGAGTTTGGTTCACTTTCTGAATTGACTGGAATGTAAATGTAATTGACCCCAACCCTGATTCAATATCATTCCATTGACATTTAGTGGGCCACATTCTCCCTGATATCATGAAAATCTCCATGATATCATTGGCATTCATCAGGACTCTTGGCTAGTATTGTGCCTTTGGTACTTCCTATAATCCCTTTCAGATACAGATCATTTGATTTAATTTGACATGGCATTTATTATCCGTAAAGATTTTTTCTTTCTTTAAGCTCACTGAATTTCATCCTTCTCCCTTTTCCTCCAATCACTCCGGAAAGTATTTGTTCCAGAGGTTTTTCCTGAGTGTTGACAGGGACTGAGCGGTTCTTGTGTGCTCAGGAAGGGGAAGGTTCCTTGCATATGCTTACTACTCCGTTGTTTTGCTCTGACGACTTGGTGAACCTTGAAGAGGTAGAGGACCTTATGACCCAGGCTCGTTTTGCTCCGTGTCCCTCCTAAAGATAGATGTTTCTGGAATTAGGGGACTGGCGGGCAGGGGACTGGCAGGCAGAGGGATGGGCTGATCACTTGCTCTGGCTTTCCATTGGCCTAAAATCTTCAGAAACTTTCTTTGGAAAGTGTCATTTTATATATGTTTGTACTAGTGAACATTTTTAATATTTGTACTTTTTTTATTGTTTCCTTTGTTTGGTGCATTTTACATTTTTTTTCTCTAAAAATGTGAATCAGCAATAACTTTGTTTGATTACAAATTATGTAAATACATTTTTTAAAGTCCAAAATGCTGCCATATTAAACTTGAACAACTTAACTCTGATGTATGGGCTGCAAGTTCAGGCATGCATACCCACAGTGTGTGTGTCAGAGAGAGACTAGGTTAGCAGTGGGGTGAGAGGGGTGTCAGGCAGTAAAACTGAGATGAGGCAGGGCTGAGACTTCAGGCCCTGAGATTTGTGCCTACTCTCAGTGCAAACACAGGAGGCATCTGCAGGCAGCTGTGTGTGGGGGGAGGGGCTGGTGCTCGGGGCAGGGGGGGGTGGAGTTGGAGTGGGGGGGCTGCAGAGTGAACACAATCAGCCCTCTGTTTTCATAAGACTTGTGGTATGTGAGAGCAGAAACAAATGTGTTTAATTTAGCCCCTTTTTCTCTCTCCTTCTCCCCTATGTATCCCACCTAACCACTCCTCTTTCATACTGACTTTCTCAAAGATGCTTCACGGCCTCCTGCCTGTGTCAGCTGGTCTGAGGAGTTATACAAAATTTGGCAGACTTACCCTTGTTTTAAGATCAAATTTACGCAGAGGTGTAAATATTTATCTACATTTTCTGGAAAAAGTTTATTTTTTGTTTCTACCTCAGTTTAGAAGTGATTATTGTGTAGAGGTATTTACCCTGTTGTGTGGGGGTGTATGGTGGATTTATTATCGCATGTTAACCTGGTTGGCTGGCACCACACGCTCCATTATCTTGGTAACCCATGCTGTCTCTGTCAGTACATTTGTGTTTGGGTATAACTGAAAAATGCAGGTTTCATTGATGTCATTTGTGTAGATATTGCACTTTTAGCACACACACACACACACACACACACACACACACACACACACACACACACACACACACACACACACACACACACACACACACACACACACACACACACACACACACACACACACACACACACACACACACACACACACACACACACACACACACACACACACACACACACACACACACAGAGAGATAGTTAATTTGATTTCTCTCTTGAGCTTTACATTAAACATCCAGCCAACCACTGTTAGTCACAACTAGTTCTGGAGTTAATTACAGAGGTTTACGGCTGTGCATTTCAATGAAAGTAGGCTGCTCCCCAAACAATAAAATGTTGTGTTACTGGACAAACAGTGCCAGGGGAAATTACGTGAAAGACGGACAATGTCTCCTCCGTTATAAGTGTGGCATGGCTTGACATTGGACCGCATTAATACTGAGTTTACCAGGGTAGTCTATCACAATTGAAACCAGATACCACATAATTTACTTCAAATAATTGAGTGTAACAGCGTGACTGCCTACTCTCTTTGAATGAGAAAGTGAGCCTCCTGCCAGACACATTATTCTTTTCTTGTGGCTCTAATTATACATTGTTTTATTTGACCAGCCTGCCGTTGTTTTCTGTAATACAATTGCTAACTTATTCCAAACTTTCACCCCAACAAATGCTTCTTTTCCAAACCACATCTGATTTGAAATCGCCTTAAAGTAAAACGATACTGTACTTCGTTTAAAGAGACATTCACTGTTCTGCTGTAGCAACACGCTTTAAACTCTGGCAATAATTCTTGATCATGTCAACCCCCCCCCCCAAATAAAAATTAACCCTGATACAAATAACTGCTTGAGCTACAAAAAATGCTGTCTCATTAAAGCCACAGTCTTTTTCTCTCTAGTAAAACCCTCAAGGCACTATTCAGAAAGGCCAAAATAGAGGTATATCTTGGACTTGCACTGTTTGTTCATGTAAAAAGAGATTCTGTATACATTTGTTTTTGCAGCTAGCCTAGTGGAATGAGACGGAAGTCAAAATTCATTAGTGGGGACTTTACAAATAGAATCTGATTTTTAGCAGCCTAAATAACAGCCTAAATAAATCAGGGCTTGCAGACCAGTATGGCATTTTTCTGAATATACATCACCTAGTCATATGACACTAAAGCTCACTGAGTTCAATACAACTTAATCAATTTCATGTTTGTGTAATTTAGAATTCCTTATAAATGAATCTAATGCATGTGTAAAAGAACGCAAGCTGCCTTTTTTCTGTTGAGCATCAAACCAATTAGGCTCCCGAGTGGCGCAGTGGTCTAAGACACTGCTTCGCAGTGCTAGAGGCGTCAGTACAGACCCTGGTTTGATTCTAGGCTGTATCACAACCGACCGTGATGGGGAGTCCCATAGGGCAGCGCGCAATTGGCCCAGCGTCGTCCGGGTTAGGGTTTGACTGGGGTAAGCCGTCATTGTAAATAAGAATTTGTTCTTCACTGACTTGCCTAGTTAAATAAAGGTTGAAAAAAAAAAAAAAAGTGTTGATGATTCTGCAAGTTTTTCTTTGTTTTTCTGTGTCTTAAACGTCAACTTTGTAGTTTGTAGACAAGCATGGACCAGTGATGTCACCTCTTTATTTGACCAAGAATGATGGTTGTAAGAAAGCATGGATGGTTGTTATGTTGGATTTATCTGGGACTGTTTGGCACAGTGTGTAACTGATTTAGAATCTTGGCAAAGCCCCTCCACTGTGTTTAAGACCTCCCTCACGCTGCCTCCCCTCTTCACTCTCCTCTCTCCCTCTTTGCGCTAATAGTTCTTTTGTATACAAGAGCATGTTAAGAGGCCAATGAGCCTGGCCTTAATAGGCCATGTTGCCATAGAAACCAGTGCACTCTGGATGGCTGACCTTTGACCCAGTTTTTCCCTGGCTGTGAATAAGAGAGCAGGGCGACCAACCTGGTCACAATAGAGGCCCAGAGAGCTGAGGGAGTGCCCCTGTCACAGTCACTTAACTTCACTCCTCCATGTACTAATGGACACTTTGAATGTGCTAGCCATTAGAAGGATGCTAGTGACACTGCTTGAGACAGCAGCCTTCTCAGGGTTAACCCCATGCATAACCTGGGTGTCTGCTCTGGGCTGGGGCGTTGAGAAATATCACCCCGCTATTCACATATCCTACCAAACACATCTATCACTTTTATGTTCTCAGATTCAAAATGGCATAGTTTGCAATGTATCCATTTGAAGGCTTGTTCATTTGGCACACAGTTTATCCTTAAAGGACTGTTTTTGGGGCTTTGAAAGTGAATTGATAAAGTGTTTCTAGTTGTTATTGCATTGGATTAGCTCATCAACTTTAATTAGACACAAAGATCAATGTAAACACTGATTCAAGGTTATATTTTTCTTTAATGTGAAAACATTTTTGTTAATTGCTGACAACTCCATAAAGGTGGGCAGTGTATATCTATGTTTACATAAGAAATGATAAATACAGGGTGTGGATATATTCACGGTAACAAATTGTTATTTCCATCAATTATGTAGGCACCATAATATTTTCTCTGTGTAAATTCCTTCGTTTTCCTGAGGATTGTTTTCATGGACAACTTCCTCTTAAGGTAATCCACTTTACTGGATAATGGGCTGTTTTTCCACTAACAGCTATTTCTGTGGCCAGTAGCAGCCAAGCTGACCAGCATAACTGCCCATCGTTTCCCGTTAGTTAACCACTAATTAGCACAATGAGGGCTGGAGTTTGCTTATTAATTGTCTATGTAATTGCCTGTAATGTCCGCAAACAATGGATCTTAATTCAAATTGAGACCTTTTTTTTCATTTATGTCATGCATAGATCAAGTAGAGGTGGCAATGGCTCGCATAAGCAGATGATCTGAGCGGAAATAAGCAGGGAGGGACTATGGCGTAAGGATTGGCAAGGCCATTGTGTGGTGCTGCTGTTCATATGGGTAGAGGATCATTAACAGCTCACTCTTAACAGCAAGCTGTGTGGCCCATTTATTTTCTGTTGGGGGGCAAAAGAAAACAATGGGGAGGGGCTCTCCACAAAGTAGGTGATTGACATATATGCTGGAGCAATCCCTGGAAGCAGACCTCTTTCCCTGCTGTTTGGAGAAGAGAGTGTTGAGAGTGGGGTTGATGGCCCCAGCCCAGAGCAGACACCCTGCCCGCCAGGCACGTTTTCTGCCCTGGAGTGTCCCTGTCAATTCATCTGCTGGTATTGGAAGGGCAACTCCACCACTTTTCAACCTCATTTTTATTATCTCCAGCACAATACCAGTGTCAACATACTGTACGTGAAAAATGCGCATTTCAAAAAAAGATGTCATCAGCTACAACTTAACTTTATATACATCATCAAAAGTTAGAACATTTAACAGTGATTTCCAAACACTGAGATTCATGGTGATGTGGGGAGCAAGAAATAGGATTTTTAGCCAAGGTTGCTTGGCACGGACACACCGGTAGCGTTTGCTGGCCGAGAGTACTTCTGAACCGAGTGCCAGCCATAATTTAGAAACCTAGTGCAAACCGATTCTACATGTAGAATCGTGCGAAAATGACTTCCACCAGCGGGTGAACCCTAAAACACACCGGGCCGAATGAACGGCAGATCAACATTCGGTGCAGTGTGTGTGGTCCGTAAAATAGACATTGTAGACATTTTCAAAGACACATTTTTGTAGTTGATTGACTATAGAACAAAATACCCTGAGGATGTGTCAATCGCAGATTGATTAAATTCTTTTCAAGGAGTTGTAACGGCAGATAGTTAGTGGAAAAGTTTGGGCTGTTTTTTCTGTCTCTGGCAGAGTGTCTGACTTACTTTGACAACAAATGTCCGGACATCTGCCTCTCCTCTCCTCCATGCTCTGGTGTTGTTGCCTGGCCAGCAGTATGACAGCACACACTTCAGAGATGACAAAGACACTTGGCCATGTTTCCCCCTGCTCTGTGAGAGAAATGTAACAATTACAACCCAACTCTGGCAGTCCGCATGCCCCAGAGCATATGTTGTATTCTCTCTGTTCGAAAAACCAAAGGGCTTCATCTTGGCTTTTGGGAAATTTTCTGTGGTGACTTTGCCACCTTTGTTGCATCTGGGTCCCTGATAAGTAGCACAGTATTCTACTGATGTCTATTCTGAGTTCTGGAGGCAGAGGGAGGCTGGAAGACAATTAGAGGCATGGAAATGGATCAGATAGATGCAGAAGTTGACTTTATTTGCACAGCTCTCACAGCTTCTGAAACTCTTCACCAGAGCAGTCTCTACAGTGAAACCAGTGTCTCTATGGAGGCCAACCTAGGCCTGCTCAAATGGTGTTTTGTTTCTAATGAAATTAAGGGCATCTACAAAGCATTACACGACTCCCTGAAGTTTACTGTAAAGTGTAATTGCTGATTTTAGTTTCAATCTTTTACAGATTATTCAACAAGACTTCAGCCATGGGATCCCCCTTTTTAATAGTATCTTCCTATTTACCATGCGTTCCTTTCTGGGTTTTATGTACGTGCATTTATTTTGGGGGGATTTATTCAAATCTGTTGACCAGGTTTTTGTGTTTTTAGTCAAACACAATTTTTTTTTATTGATTTTGATTGAATAAGGGTCCCTTGATTCTTAGCCTAAATGTTCTGTTATTTTGAAGAGAGAACATGACATTCCCACTTTAATTTGAGGCTCCCGCCCGTACTTGGAGTGAAGGAAAGATCTATATAAAAACTACTCTCAGCTTTTCCTGCATGAGGAACACACCTGTGTGTGTGTGTGGAAAGATTTCTAGAAAGCAGTTTAATAACTCTGAGGCCCCCACTGAGTTGATCCCCTACCACCTCTCCCTCTCGTAGTGTGCGGCTGGTGTGTAGTTGACTACAGTGACGTAGGAACTGCTGATACTGGGTGTGTGAGGTAGACATTTTACAGGGATGGTTGGGGAAGATGGTCGTTTTGAAGGGGTCTTTCTCTAACCAGCCGCTCCATCGAGTACAGTGGCAATTCTATGAAGGAGACTGGCTCATTTTACATTTAAAAGTACCTCAGGGTATGTTCCACAGTCCCCTTAGAAGCTGTCCAATAAGGGAAGAAGGGGCGGGGGAGCTGGGTGCTGGCATGGCCAGGGTAGACCAAACGCTCACAATAGTGCTTGTTTCATTTGTGGAGGGACTTGTGATTGACATAGATTAGACAGTGAAAAATGTATTGTTTTGGTTTTCCCTCCAGAAAGCAGCATTCATTAAGCAGTATGCACAGAACAAAATAAAGTTTCAATAGAGAGCTAGCAGCATCTAAAAGCAAGGGCCTCCTGACAGTTGTATGGACTTGGGCCCATTAGTTGGGACCTGCAATTCAGCCTTGAGCAGTGTGGTGAAAATGAAGAGGACTGATGTCAACTCCAAGAATCCCCCCCCCCCCCCTTTTGGATGGGAATAAGGGTCCCCTTCCCCCCTCCCTCAGTACTCTATTGGACCCCAGCTGTCAGGAAACAATACCCTCTGCCTGCTCCGACAAACTCATTCCTGAAAATGTTTTTCTCCCTCTCTCCCTTTCCCCCTCCTGTTATGTCTTTTCCATTTTTAACCCGCAGTCATCCAAGCTTCCTTCCTCCCTATGAACTCGGAGTGATGAATGAAGCTTTAAAAATCTAATCCTGCACAGATGATTGTCAACTCCTTTTAAGCCTTGAAAAGGTTTTTGTCATCTTTCACATGCATGCAGCGAGTTCTCCCCCTTATAGACTTTGTGCAACAGTATAATGTATTAAGTGCACAGCCTTGGTTTATGTAAGATGAGGAAACGTGCCATGTCTTATTGTACAATATGGCTTTTTTCCATGCAAAATAGATATTTTATTTATTTTAATCTGGGATATGGATTTTGAGAGAGAGAGATGAGTAAAATAGCTGGAACAACTAAACTGTTAAAATGGTCTTAACCCTTCAAATCAGTACAGCAAAACAGTTAAAGGTTGCCTGATAAGACCCAAGCCCCAGTGGCAGAGGTTGATTATGGGGACTCTGAGATGCACGTCATTCATCCTTCTCTCTATATAGCCTGCTGCTGACCAAGCCATTTTGAGGAGTGTCATAGTGAACATAAATTAAACTATGGAGTAATGTGCAAAACGACTCGCAATTACTAAACAGCAATGCTGTTCCATCACTACTGACACATGCTGAGGCTTTGGAATCGTGTTGGTATTCTATGCCCAAAAGGCAATGTAGAATATCTATGATACCACAAATGCAGCGGAAACTGAAATTAAAACCCTTTTAATTAATTTGAAATCGTTGGATACCATGGACAAAATGCACATGTATGACAGTCTGCTGTATTCGGTATTTAAACTGATTCACAAACCAGATGGCTGAGCTTTGCATCGGTCTGAACACCAGCTCCACACACCGCACCAAGACTGATCTAGAAAATCTATTTTAAACGTTTTGCTTTCAGCAGGAGATAAAACAACTCCTCTATACACGACCCTGTCCCATGGGGACTTACACATGGGCTGGGCGGCCATAAATGAACAATTGTGTTAAACTCTGTGCCAAAAAAATGGAAAGAAAACAGTAATGTTTAAGCCAATGATAACAACTATGATAGCAAGTTGAAAAATGCTAACAATGAAAGTGGATTAGTTTGGTTTGGGTCAAAAGGCCAAAACAATTCACCAGGATGCCATAGGCTCAGTGCGGAGACCCAACCCCTGCCTTTCCCCTCCTGATGGAGCTTCCTTCCAGCTGTCCCTTCCCACCCGCTAGTCGATGGGCGCCCACAGCTGGAATCTTGTTTTTTCCCTGACAAACTGCGATTTCACAGTCCCCCTCCAGTCCGCTGTGTTCACATCCCTCTCCCCCTGCTGCCAAAAGCCGGTGTCTGACTCCAACAGCATATGAGTCTCATACAGGTGTCTGTCAGAGTTATGGCTCTCTGCTGTCTCCCACACCATTTATTACATTGTGGTCTGTTCTGGAATCGCTAAACCATATTTCATGCTATTCATTCTCAACAAGCATTAGCGAGTTAGTCTCGACACATTATAGCAGGTTAGATAATAGCATATGGTGTAAAATTGTGTGATTGTGAACTGTGAGTGTATATGAACCAGGTTAGGTATTATTGTATAGAAATATATTCCTTTTCTCTGTGATCGCTTTCATTTGAATCTATCTAAATAATCCTGATTTCATGTTACTCCTTCTTCACCCCACAGTACCTGCAGATGAAATGGCCTCTACTGGATGTCCCTGGAGCTGCTGGACTCAAAGACTCCCGCTCCCCCACCCCAGGACACCTAGTGAGTACACCATACCATCTATCCATCCACTGGGTCTAGTAACAGCTCACAGCACCCTTCACTACACTACATCATTACACAACAGTCATCTAGTCATTCCATACCAGTCCAATACATAATTTATCATTCATTATCATATCATTTAAGTTCACGTCCGGCCAGTTCATATGCCTTTCCGTAGATAAGTCGTCCGTGATTATGTTTTGGCACAGCCTCTTTTGTGCACCTCTGGACGTGCTGGACCTGCTGGGCCTGTTACACCTCATATGGAACCGTGTTTCAGTGATAACACTAGATAAACGCCACTAGGGATCAACGTACCATGAAGTGTGGAGAGAAAGTAGAACAGCATATCTTGCTGATCTGGGGTTAGGGAAGTGATCTGTAGATGTGCTCAGAGAGAACCAGCCTCAGTCACCACGCTGTGGGAAAATAACCACAGTGACTCAGCCTGTGACCTCAGTAATCCCGGCTAGACGGGTCTGTTTAGTTTGGTGTGTTTGTTGGATCTCATAAACGCAATGATGCACTTGACAAAGTCCTCATTGAGTGGTGTCAATGGGAAGCTGTTGTCAGTGGGAGCAGTGCAGGCCTATCCCTGGGGAATCCAGAGCTGCTCTGTGGCTGACTTCACTCTCAATTGGAAGCCAATTTAAATATATTTTATTACAATAATTGCTGACCTGTCGGTGACTCTGTGAGCATGGCTCGTTTGTCCGCTGTGCCCTGTTTTGTTCCTGCCAATGGATTTTATTTTATTTACTTAATATATAACATTATGAAATGCATGGTCTTGCATTATGGGACAGCAGAAAATCAGAATAAGGAGCAGAGTAATGGGAAGTGAATCAGGAGGAATTGAAAGGGGCTATTGAAGACTTGACGTGAACACTGAGGACTTTGGCTTGGTTCCATGCTGCCCTGCCTTGGCTGAACTCTGGATTTCTCTGTTGCGGCGAGCCTTCTATATCTGTGCGACGTCTATTGAACCAGGAAGGTCAATAGAGAGAGACTTGTGTACTTTGCCATTAAGACGTGAGGGATTTACTGTAGCTAATTTTGAGGGAGAATATTTGACTTATTTGAATTGCCTAACTTTAGATTTGGTAGTGGACAGTGCTGGTTCCCATCTCAAGTCACTGTCTTCTTTCACTTTTTATATTTTCTTCCCCTTAAATCTTTTCTGGCAATAGAGTATTGGGTCATGTGAACTAGAAGAGGAAGTAGCCATTCTAGATCAGGTGATCTGAGACAAAGGGTCATCAGATGTGTGAGCAGAAGCATCCCCTGATACAGAGGGAGTGTAGCAAAGGAAGGCTGGGCCACTGGGGGTTCAGATTGAAACACCCCACTGTGCCCTCACACACACACACACACACACACACACACACACACACACACACACACACACACACACACACACACACACACACACACACACACACACACACACACACACACACACACACACACACACACACACACACACACACACACACACACACACACACACACACACACACACACACACACACACACACACACCACGGCCATAAACCCACATGCCCTTCTGGTGAGCTGCTGCCAGGGAGCCAGGCTGATTATGTGCTCATTACCCAGGCAGCAGAGAGGGGGAGCAGGAGGCAGGCTCCCCAGGCCTGCAGGGCCCCAGCACTGCACTAATGAGAGCAATGGGAGCGGATGGGAACATGCAGAGGTACACGGGGGTCCAGGGATTACTGCCCAGGGGCCAGGGCCAACACCAGCCAGAGGGACCTGAGGAGAGGGAGCCAGGGGACAGCAGCAGGGCTTCCATCAACCACAATATTGATGTATTCCTGCTCTTTTCTGCAAGCACTCATTACATGTCATAATTGTATATTCATGATGGCTGGCGTGGAGACAGCGTTTTTCTCTGATATTGATTGTGAGACTCCTGGGGGTGACCCTCAAGTATACACATGCATGTACCTTCAGAATCTTCAATTGTTCATACACATATGGACATTTTACTGATGACTTATCTGCCCTAGAATGTGTTTGTAGAAAGGCATTCTCCCCCTTAGTGTATTTGCTGATGAATTAGTCATTTAGCAGTAGTTGATGCCATCGCTGATGATCAGATTCCTGGTGACTCGGATCATCAAGTGTCCCTCACGGTGCCTGGCCTGCAGCAGACAACAATGTGAATTGTAATGAATGATGGAGCTGGTCTCACTAGGACTCCTATCGTTGCCTTAGTGGACCAGGAGCGAGAGGAAGCTTTGAAAAAGAAATGAAACCCTTGTTTGGATATGAGAAGCCTGTGGAATGGGGAAGTCTGTCCTGTAGCTGCTGTGCAGATTGGGTCCATAAGGCCCGTATGCTAATCAGAGCCTGCTCCGGCCGAGATCCTCAATTATTTACGAGACAGGTTTGTTTAGCATTCAGTTGGTATTGCTTTTGGTGGTATGGGTGGGCAGACTAGGGAGAAGGGAACAATAGAAGGGAACAAGCTTGTCTGTGAATACCCACCCCCGCCCCATATCATACTCAGAGGGCTACCTCTTCATTCATTATACATCAATGGCGATGCAGGGCCAGTTGATGTATTGTGGGAGTCAGCCCTTGCCTTGTCTCTCCACCAGTAGTGTCCGGCCTTGCTGAAGCAGACTGGACAGGGAGAGAGCTGTCTGCCATCTGGCACCACAGATCATGTGCGTTTGCACAGCAGCAATAACGTACTCCTCAAACTAGAGTAATGCAGCCCGATCATAACCATGGAGGCCATGCTGCCAATACCATTCCTTCAGGTCATTCTACCATTCCTACTGATTGGTCCATGTTAGCTGTTCCACATGTCATTAGTTAGAAGTGACTCAACATTAAAGTGGCACTCCAGTCTTCTTCTCACCTCATTTAACACCTGATTTAGTTAAGAAAAGGCACATCTCAAGAGGTGGTCCAGGTAGTTCATGACATCACAAGTAGGGGGGTGGGTCTTTCCTCTTTTATTCTCTATTGCTCCTCAACGGAGGGGGAGGCCGATGACATCACAACTTCCCATTAGACCAACTCATTGATTGCCCTTGTCTAAAAAAAACACTACTTTCCTAAAAACATATATTTTTACCTTTTTATTGTGTATACCAGGGTAGAAAAATCGATTTTTAAATCAATTTGGCGCTGGCCAATTGTCGCGGGAAATAAGAAAATCCCATTGCGAAGTAATGCTTTTTAGCCTATTCATTGATGGAAATACCAGTCTATGGAAATTAATTTGACTGGTCATGCTTATCGGTCTATAGGTTAATTTGCATAATTTAGTGGAATTAAATAGGCGAGTGTGTAGTCTGCAGTATATTCATTATGTACCTTTTTTATCACACACGGACAGCATACAAAGCCTTTGAGCGGAAAATCTGTCAGACAGCGCGAGAGCTGCTGCTGCTGCATCTCAAATGGCGAGGAAGACGGGCTTCATCAGCGTGTCACACACCACTGTGCAATGAGCTGGAGGCAGTAGGCTAGGCATTTTGAAAACAACATACTTCATTGTTTGAAACCTGAATGGTTGATTACATTATGAGGCATGTATTTCCTTGCTACTAAATCTCTTAGTGGATATTTTCATCTGTCACATGAAACCTCTCACATGAAGTGCCCTTTTGACAATGGTGTTTTCCTGCTAATTGCATTATGGAGCGAACATTCACGTGTAGCCTACTGCCTTGTGTGGATTGCTGCGCTTATAATGTGAAGAACATTTTAAGCTAAACGTTCTGATCTGTTTCATCAGATGCATTGAGAAAAAAAAAATGTTTGATGTAGCCAAGGCCTACTGGTTGTATGAATTTGGGATCAATCTTCCCACAACTGTCCCAGAGTCTGTTTGGAATAGACTATTTCCTTCTCGACAAGCTGACCAAATAGAACAGGTCAACTTTCCTACTATGGGGGATAGTAGATTGACAAAGGCTAGTGATTTTGCTGTGCGTTTCTCGTCTTGTAGGCTGAGGAAAAGTAAATGTGGACAGTTAGTCTAAACATCTTCAAAGTGCGCATCAGAATTTGGTAAGAAGGACCACACATCGTTGCATCCTCGACTTGCATGTTCTGTTAATATGAATGACCATAATCTAAATGGGATTTCTGTCATTCTGAGCACCGTGAATGGACGCCCTAATCAGGTTATGCACCCTACGCATATGAGTCCGGTACATTTCTCAAATGTCCTGTAAATGAAAATGTTACCGGTCAAATGTCAAGCGGCACTTTTTCCTAATGGAAACCCTGTGTACTTCACTGTATTTATACACTACAGAAGTATGTGGATACCTGCTCGTCGAACATCTCATTCTAAAATTGTGGGCATTAATATGGAGTTGGTCCCCCCTTTGCTGCTACAACAGCCTCCACTCTTCTGGGAAGGCTTTCTACTAGATACTGGAACATTGCTGCAGGGACTTGCTTCCATTCAGCCACGAGCATTAGTGAGGTCGGGCACTAATGTGGGGGCTTTAGGCCTGGCTTGCAGTCGGCGTTCCAATTCATCCCAAAGGTGTTCAATGGGGTTGAGGTCAGTGCTCTGTGCAGGCCAGTCAGGTTCTTCTACACTGATCTCGACAAACCATTTCTGTATGGACTTCGCTTTGTGCACGGGGGCTTTGTCATGTTGAAACAGGAAAGGTCCTTCTCCAAACTTTTGCCACAAAGTTGGAAGCACAGAATTGTCTAGAATGTCATTGTATGCTGTAGCGTTATGATTTCCCTTCACTGGAACTAAGGGGTTGAGTCTGAAGCATGAAAACAGCCCCAGACCATTATTCCTCCTCCACCAAACTTTACAGCTGGCACTATGCACTGGGGCAGGTAGCGTCCTCCTGGAATCCGCCAAACGCAGATTTGTCTGTCGGACTGCCAGATGGTGAAGCGTGATTCATCACTTGAGGGAACGCGTTTCCGCTGCTCCAGAGTCCAATGGCGGCAAGCTTTACACCACTCCAGCTGACACTTGGCATTGCGCATTGTGACCTTTAGGTTTCTGTGCGGCTGCTTGGTGATGGAAACCCATGAAGTTCCCAATGAACAGTTCTTGTGCATACAGAGGCAGTTTAGAACTTGGTAGTGAGTGTTGCAACCAAGGACTCGATTTTTACACGATACGTGCTTCAGCACTCGGTGGTTCCGTTCTGTGAGCTTGTGTGGCCTACCACTTCACGGCTGAGCCCTTGTTGCTCCTTGACGTTTCCACTTCACAATAACAGCACTTACAGTTGACGGGCAGCTCTAGCAGGGCAGAAATTTGACCAACTGACTTGTTGGATAGGTGGCATCCTATGACTGCAACGTTGAAAGTCACTGAGCTCTTCAGTAAGGCCATTCTACTGCCAATGTTTGTCTATGGAGTTTGCATGGCTGTGTGGTCCATTTTATGGACTGAAATGGCCGAATCCACTAATTTGAAGGGGTGTCCACATAATTTTCACTAGCAAAAGTTAAAACATCAATGGAGGTTGTTTACAAAGAATGTGACTTCCTAATGAGATCTGACAGCCCTAACTTCAGTGTTTGTCTGCCCAGTCCAGTCATCAGATCATCAGTACTCACAGCTCAAAATGGCCTCCTGCTCTGAATTTGACAAAGACAGAGGAATTCTTCTATCTTGTGTTTCAGTACCCCATTACAGAACAATCATGTTGACAACAGGAGCATTGGTCTTGGTCACTGTGTCAGCAGCTTGTCATAACTCACTTAGAGCAGGATGGAGGTCACCAGATTGCTTGTTAAGTGAATCAAAGTGGTAAGAGCTCAGCATTGACATGGGTGTGCATCCAAAAATGGCTTGTCCATGGAGTTTCCGTTGATATTTTCGGCACATTAGACTGAATAGCAGTTTTTGTAAAGACATCGAATGAGAATAGTACAGGTTGGTTTTGGCAAAGCTACTTTCTGCTAGCTTGCAGTCAAAATTTGTTTTACTGGGTGTGCTCTGAGATTTGCCATGTTTCATTACGCATTAAACAACCAGAGTCCATCATAAAATCAAAGGTTTTGGAAAGCCTTAACTGAATACTGATGGGAAGGCTGCAGTCCTCCCATGGCTCTGCAGAAACCTTGCTTTTATAGACACACACTGGACTCAGTACCTCAGTGAAAGTCAAAATATAGGAACCAGTTCCCAACATCCAAGTACATAGCCATCTGAAAACCAAAACTTTCATAATCGGCTATTTTATTAATCAGTGTTGAATAATTATTCTCTACATCCTTTTTTAGTAATTTCACCATGTTTGTAGGTTTCCAGTAGTTACCAAGCCACAAATTCATGAAAACAAAATGTAGCTTTTTGTTTATATTTTAAGGGTATGGTTAGCAGTATGGTTAAGGTTAGGTTTGAAATCCCATCTAAAGAAGATAAGTTGAACAAATAGGACGGAATCTATGACTTTGTGGCTGTGGTAACTAGTGCTGACTATGTTTGTGTCAATGCTTGCCTTTTCGCTTGCCCTCTCAGTTCCTCGTGACCTAGGTGAAACACTAAATTATTTATTGGTGTCTAGCAACTGCAATGTGACACGGCCATTTTGTTAACTTTAAATGTAATTGCCATTGACCCTTTCAGTGGAGATGACTGGTCAGACGTAAAGCGACGCAGCTTGTCTGTGCCATAGTTTTTGGTGGGCTTGTTCTAAAAGCATACGACAGTCAGTCCACTCTTATGTCCTTTTCCTGTTGGCATTGAAAAACAATTATTGGATTTCTCAGCATGCCATGCATTCTTTTCACTCTTTCTTTCCTGGAGTTTTGAAAAGCCTCTGAGCCTCCCACCCAGAAGGGGTCACGTAGCAGAAAGGCACACACAAAGCTCTGGGGTTATTCAGTTTCTTCTGAGCGCTCTTCCCCATCGGCTGTTTGCCTAGTAATTCAATTCAGATGTGCAGGATCCAAAAACATGTTTATTTGAATGAAATCTACCCCTCCACCCACATTGACCAAGGACTAAGCTTTTCTTAGCAGTGTTCCAAGTTTAACGGCCCAGTGAGGTACTGCCACCTTGGCCTCTTTCGCCTCAAACTGCTTAACAGACAGCCACCTTGTCTCTGCACTGGCTCAGCAACGTTTTGCTATTTTTCATCTTCCTGTTACCGTGTCAACTCGAATCCAATATCATTCAACAGTGTTGCCACACGTCAGCTGTGAAGGCATTGTGCTTTGTTACAGTGGACTGGGTAGTTTAACGAGCAGGCAGGTCTATGTAGAGAGCACGATGTCTGTGTCAATGCAGGTCCCGCCTGCCTCCAGATTGCTCCGTCTATGTCCCGGTCGTCACGTAGATGTTGTTTTTATTTAAAACACAGCTCATGATCCATGTGGTTTCCATATTACACCTTGACCGTGGATCATGAACCCAAGCATGTGAGGCTGTGATGGGTAAAGGGATAATTAGAGGCTGAATGGAGGTATTGATGGGCTGGGGAGTTCCTCCTTTTATTTCGAACCATGATTTAAGTTGGCGTTCTTCACTTTTACATGTTAAGACGACTTGTTTTTGTGCGATTTATTCTTTTCATGTTGGCTAACTGGTAACTACTGTTGAACTGCTATCCAACTGAAAGTTCAATGTGACAGAATGAAGAAGTGTAATACCAATGCTTTTATTTAATTGTAACTACTTGCAATATTCTGATCTAGAGGGAGGGACTTGCTTATTGCTTTTCTGTCAGCACCTAATAACCCAGTAGAAGTTTATGAGGTAACCATTTATGTACTTAAAGGTAGACCACAATGGGACCTCTCCTCTGAAGATGGTTTAAGCAGGTAGGCCGCTGGCCTAAATGCTTTTGCATGTGGACAGCCCACGTCTACATATTTCTGTTCCATTTTTTTGCTTGCTTTACTCGTATGCATACTGGTCTTCATGTTGAAACTGGCGCTGTTAAACTTTAAACTCTCTTCTGAGCAAACACATGATTGGTGTATTCCAAAGTATGAATTATTAATGGCGATCGTTTCCAATTCTCACTGAAGTGCTTCCCAAAAATGTGTTGGCTCTCAGGTCTAGAGGTCTCAAACAGCATCCACAATATAGGGAAAATTCACTCACATTGTACATGAAGTGGAACAACAAAGAATGCCTGAAGTATACATGACATTTGGGCTTTGGGTTTTCTACATTATGCATAAATGCTTTATGCAACCATCCAGTCTTTTCTCTAGTTTTTTTTAGCAGCGGTGGCAACAGTCGCAGAAAGGAGGGGATACCCATTTGACTTCGTCATTGCGCTAATGCTAGTTAGCAACCTCCTTCTAACTGCAAGCAGAGACATAAAAATGGTATCCATGAGTTCATCTGACTCTGAGAAAGTAGATAAAGGGCCTCATTTCCAAAATCCCCAAGTATCCCTTTAAGTTTACACTGTTGGCATTTTTCCATCCCGGAAAAGGGGTTTTCTTTATTTGTACTATTTTCTACATTGTAGAATAATATTGGGGACATCAACACTATGACAGAACACACATGGAATCAAGTAGTAATGAAAAAAGTGTAAAACAAATCAAAATATATTTTTGGTTCTTCAAAGTAGCCACCCTTTGCCTTGATGACAGCTTTGCACATTCTCTCAACAAGCTTCATCTGGAATGCTTTTCCAACAGTCTTGTAGGAGTTCTCACACATGCTGAGCACTTGTTAGCTGCTTTTCCTTCACTCTGCGGTCCGACTCATCCCAAACCATCTCAATTTGGTTGAGGCCTAGAGGATTGTGGAGGCCAGGTCAACTGATGCAGCACTCATCACTCTCCTTCTTGGTAAAATAGCCCATACACAGCTTGGAGTTGTGTTGGGTCATTGTCCTGTTGAAAAACAAATTATAGTCCCACTAAGCCTTAACCAGATGGGATGGCGTATCACTGCAGAATGCTGTGGTAGCCATGCTGGTTAATTGTGCCTTGAATTCTAAATAAATCACAGACCGTGTCACCAGCAAAGCACCCCCACACCAGCACACCACGGTGGGAACCACACATGTGGAGATCATCCATTCACCTACACTGCGGTTGGAACCAAAAATCTCAACTCCTCAGACCAAAGGACAGATTTCCACCGGTCTAATGTTCATTGCTCGTGTTTCTTGGCCCAAGTAAGTCTCTTCTTCTTATTGGTGTCCATAAGTAGTCGTTTCTTTGCAGCAATTTGACCACGAAGGCCTGATTCACACAGTCTCCTCTGAACAGTTGATGTTGTGTGTGTTACTTGAATTCTGTGAAGGATTTATTTGGGCTGCAAACTGAGGCGCAGTTAACGCTAATGAACTTATCCTCTGCAACAGAGGAAACTCTGGGTCTTCCTTTCCTGTGGTGTTCTTCATGAGAGAGAGTTCCATCATAGTGTTTAATGGTTTTTGCGACTGCACTTGAAGAAACTTTCAAAGTTCTTAAAATTTTCCGAATTGACTGACCATGTCGTAAAGTAATGATGGACTGTCGTTTTCTATTTGCTTATTTGAGCTGTTCTTGCCATTGTATGGACTGAGTCCTATTTGGTCAAATACCATCTTCTGTATACCCACCCATACCTTGTCAAAACATAACTGATTGGCTCAAATGCATTAAGAAGGGAAAAAAATCCACAAATGAACTTTTAAGAAGGCACACCTGTTTAATTAAAATGCATTCCAGGTGACTACCTCATGAAGCTGTTTGAGAGAATGCCAAGATTATGCAAAGCTGTCATCAAGGCAAAGGATGGCTACTTTGAACAATCTCAAATTTAAAATATTTTGATTTATTTAACACTTTTTTGCTTACAACATAGTGTTGATGTCTTCACCATTATTCTACAATGTAGAACATAGTACAAATAAAGAAAAACCCTGGTATGAGTAATTGTGTCCAAACTTTTGACTGGTTGTATGTATGTATGTACATTAGAGGTCGACCGATTATGATTTTTCAATGCCGATACCGATTATTGGAGGACCAAAAAAAGCCGATACCGATTAATCTGCCAATTTTTAAAAATAATTATATATATATATATATTTGTAATAATGACAATTACAATACTGAATGAACACTTTTTAATTTTTTTAAATTTAATATAATACATCAATAAAATCTATTTAGTCTCAAATAAATAATGAAACATGTTCAATTTGGTTTAAATAATGCAAAAACAAAGTGTTGGAGAGGAAAGTAAAAGTGCAATATTTGCCATGTAAAAAAGCTAATGTTTAAGTTCCTTGCTCAGACCATGAGAACATATGAAAGCTGGTGGTTCCTTTTAACATGAGTCTTCAATATTCCCAGGTAAGATGTTTTAGGTTGTAGTTATTATAGAACTATTTCTCTCTCTACCATTTGTTTTTCATATACCTTTTGACTATTGGATGTTCTTATAGGCAATATAGTATTGCCAGCCTAATCTCGGGTGTTGATAGGCTGAAAGTCATAAACAGTGTAATGCAGGAAAGTGCTGTTTGAATGAATGCTTACGAGCCTGCTGCTGCCTATCACCACTCAGACTGCGCTATCAAATCATAGACTTAATTATAATATAATAACACACAAATACGAGCCTTAGGTCATTAATATGGTCAAATCCGGACACTATCATTTAGAAAACAAAACGTTTATTCTTTCAGTGAAATACGGAACCGTTCTGTATTTTATCGAACGGGTTACATCCCTACGTCTAAATATTGCTGTTACATTGCACAACCTTCAATGTTATATCATAATTATGTACAATTCTGGCAAATGAATGACGGTCTTTGTTAGGCAGAAATGGTCTTCACACAGTTCGCAACGAGCCAGGCAGCCTAAAGTGCTGCATATACTCTGACTCTGCTTGCACAGAACGCAAGAGAAGTGACACAATTTCACTAGTTAAAATAAATTAATGTTAGCAGGCAATATTAACTAAATATGCAGGTTCAAAAATATATACTTGTGTATTGATTTTAAGAAAGGCATTGATGTTTATGGTTAGGTACACATTGGTGCAACGACAGTGCTTTTTTTCGCGAATGCACTTGTTAAATCACCCATTTGGCGAAGTAGGCTGTGATTCGAAGATAACGTCACGGGCACCACATCGAAAAGCTAGATAAACTAGTAATCTCATCACCCATGTGTAGTTAACTAGTGATTATGTTAAGAATGCTTGTTTTATAAGATAAGTTTAATGCTTGCTAGCAACTTACCTTGGCTCCTTGCTGCACTCGTGTAACAGGTAGTCAGCCTGCCACGCAGTCTCCTCGTGGAGTGCAATGTAATCGGCCATAATCGGTGTCCAAAAATGCAGATTACCGATTGTTATGAAAACTTGAAATCATCCCCAATTAATCGGCCATTCCGATTTAATCGGTCGACCTCTAATGTACATTGAAGTCGGCAGTTTACATAAACCTTAGCCAAATACATTTAAACTCAGTTTTTCACAATTTCTGACATTTAATCCTAGTAAAAATTCCCTGTCTTAGGTCAGTTAGGATCACCACTTTATTTTAAGAATGTGAAATGTTAGAATAAAAGTAGAGAGAATGATTTATTTCAGCTTTAATTTCTTACATCACATTCCCAGGGGGGTCAGAAGTTTACATACACTCAATTAGTATTTGTTAGCATTGCCTTTAAATTGTTTAACTTGGGTCAAACGTCTCCGTTAGCCTTCCACAATCTTCCCACAATAAGTTGGGTGAATTTTGTCCCATTCCTCCGTACAGAGCTGGTGTAACTGAGTCAGGTTTGTAGGCCTCCTTGCTCGCACACGCTTTTTCAGTTCTACCCACACATTTTCTATAGGATTGAGGTCAGGGCTTTGTGAAGGCCACTCCAATACCTTGACGTTGTTGTTCTTAAGCCATTTTGCCACAACTTTGGAAGTATGCTTGGGGTCATTGTCCATTTGGAAGACCCATTTGCGACCAAGCTTTAACTTCCTGACTGATGTCTTGAGATGTTGCTTCAATATATCCACATAATTTTCCTTGCTCATGATGCCATCTATTTTGTGAAGTGCACCAGTCCCTACTGCAGCAAAGAACCCCCCACAATATGATGCTGCCACCCCCGTGCTTCATTTTTTTGGCTTGCAAGCCTCCCCCCGTTTCCTCCAAACACAACGATGGTCATTATGGCCAAACAGTTCTATTTTTGTTTCATCAGACCAGAGGACTGAAAAAGTACGATCTTTGTCCCCATGTGCAGTTGCAAACCGTAGTCTGGCTTTTTTATGGCGGATTTGGAGCAGTGGCTTCTACCTTGCTGAGCTGCCTTTCAGGTTATGTTGATATAGGACTCGTTTTACTGTGGATATAGATACTTGTGTACCTGTTTCCTCCAGCATCTTCACACGGTCCTTTGCTGTTCTGGGATTGATTTGCACTTTTCGCACCAAAGTACGTTCATCTCTAGGAGACAGAACGCGTCTCCTTCCTGAGTGGTATGACGGCTGCGTGGTCCCATGGTGTTTATACTTGCGAAATATTGTTTGTACAGATGAACGTGGTACCTTCAGGCATTTGGAAATTGCTCCCAAGGATGAACCAGACTTGTGGAGGTATACAATTTTTTTTCTGAGGTCTTGGCTGATTTCTTTTGATTTTTCCATGATGTCAAACAAAGTGTACGTAAACTTCTGACTCACTGGAATTGTGATACAGTGAAATAATCTGTCTGTAAACAATTGTTGGAAACATTACTTGTGTCATGCACAAAGAGATGTCCTAACCGACTTGCCAAAACTGTAGTTTGTTAACAAGAAATTTGTGGAGTGGTTGAAAAACTAGTTTTAATGACTCCAACCAGGTGTGTGTGGTATGTATGTATGTATTATCATCATACGTACGCAATCCTATAATATGAAAGCTTTATCCATGTATCATGGGCTTATTGTTTATTTACACCTAATATGTACTTTACCTTTTACAAGGCTTTGCATCTGCAATTTCCTCATCACAACTGACATTAGTGAAATTAAAGCAGGCTTTGGAAGCAGGAGAAACACGTTTGCTAAGACTTAAAAAGGGAGAGAGGTTGGAACTGCTTTAAAAAAAGGGCAGAAAAAGCATGCCTGATATTTGGAACAATTCTAAGCATCATGAAGTAAGAGAGAGAGCGTACAGTCGTTTCAATGCAAACCTTGTTCCATCCTGGACCTCGTTGGTTAGACGAGAGGTTGAGAAGGGGGTTGGGAGGGATACTGAAGAAAGGTTAGGTTGGAGGAACAAGACTCCTTTCTCCCCCCCCACCCCTGGCCCTCCCATGTGACGAGTTGGGCCAACAAGCGTTTCATTGAGCAGGGCAGCCAGAGGAAATAACTGTGAGGCCGAACGCTGCCTAATGAAAGTAGAGACGCTGGTTATTATTATTATTATTATCATCGTCCTCCTGGCTGTCCTGGCCAGGTCCGCTAGCTAGCTGCACTAGAGTCAGACGATATGGAGTTTCTCTGCCACCACACAGCTCTGTAAAAATAGCTGAAATAACAATGAGTCTGCTCCAACAAAATCAAAGTTCTTTAACTCCTTGAAGTGTATGTATACCCCACCTCCCATTGTGATTGATGCTGTATTGTGAGTGCTTTGAGTGTATAGGATTTGATTCCCTTAGACTAGATTGATAGATCTAGTACCAGTGTACTCAAACCATATCAATTAGGAACTAAAAGCACTGTTCAGGGTTAATGTCATCCTACATGGATCAATGAAGAACTGAATAGTGTGCGGGTGAGTTTGCGGCTTGAGATTTAGGGATTAGCCATGTGTATGGGAACTGAGCTACCAACAGTACTGGGGGCTTGTGTTTGTGTAACTTTTGGATCTTGGGCCCTGTTGTTTTGCCTGTTGGGCTGAACAAACAGTTCTCTCCTCTACTTAATGGCCGTAATGGTGTTGGTATGCATCTGCAGGCTTTCACTGTGTCTTGGTGGGGATCCAGATTGCATCATAGGGCCTGTCACACACACAGCCACAGTCTGCATTGTTTACCAGGGAGGGTGGCAGGCAGACAGACAGACAGGCAGCATTCTCAGGCATAGGGACTCACCTTTACCCACATGACTACCAACAACATACGTCATGACCTTCATGCCAACTGAGTCCATGGTGGATTTGGAACAGTTTGCATTAGGATGCAGAGGGCTATGCATGTTGGTCATACATGTCAAGCATCGGGCACAACAAATGTCAGACTTATGAATGAGCCTGTTTCTGTTTGAGTCTTTTGAGACCCAGGGAGACTATTAAACCCTTGGTCTATCTTGTCCTCTCTCTCTCTGGTGTCTAAAGCCCCTCTGTGTGTTCCTCTCGTCTTTCCTACAGTCCAACAAGGTCCCAGTGGTGCAGCATGCTCACCACGTCCACCCGCTGACCCCCCTCATCACCTACAGCAATGAACATTTCTCCCCCGGAACCCCTCCCTCACACCTCTCCCCGGAGATCCTTGACCCAAAGACCGGTACACACACACACACACACACACACACACACACACACACACACACACACACACACACACACACACACACACACACACCTCAATGCATGCATTACATGGCTTGCATTAAACTTAAACTGCAGTCTATATAGCTATTCATTTCTTAGAGAAAATGACCTTGACTGTGACTTTAAATGATCTATTGCTTCAACTGTCCCCTCTGTGTTCCCTTCAGGCATTCCTCGGACTCCCCATCCATCAGAGCTCTCTCCGTACTACCCCCTGTCTCCAGGTGCAGTGGGACAGATCCCTCACCCTCTGGGATGGCTGGTGCCACAGTGAGTAACACACAGCATTAAATAGAACAGTATTATATACATATTTATGCACTGGCATACCATACACCCTTGCAGCCCCCACATGGGGGGGGGGGGGGGGGCTACGGGTTCTGGGGGTCCCAACCACAAAAAAAACCTTCTCCCCAGATAGCATACGAACATGTCATAAGCCATGGCAAGAAATGTTTAAAATGACAGGGGAAAAAATATATAATAATCTCAGCCTCATGGCAAAATGTGTAGAATAGTAGGAAATGAGCTATTAAAATGCTAAATGCTCTCAGCCTCATTGCAAAATATGTAGAATAACATGAGATTTGCTATAAAACTGCACATTTTCCTCTCTGCCCCATGGCAATATGCCATGTATCTGTGGAGTAACCCACATCCTCCTAACTCATAGACATGGAGAATAGTTTTGTTGAAGTGCATTTATCTCAAAGTACAGTCCTAACCTGGTATAGTATAGGAGAAACCTTGAATACTGTATAATATGTACAGTATTTGTCAAACTTTGCGGTATAGACACGTTCTGATGCAATTTTGATAATAAAACAATGACATATTTTAGATATTTAGGATACATTCTTCACATTCTATGGGTTTTGCTATGGGTCTTGTAACCAATTTGAACGGTGCTTTTCCGCAAGCAGGGGATTGCAGTTGAGTGCTGGATTAGTGCTGGTGCGTTATCTGACAGCTGTGTCTGATCCTCTTCTCACTGGTGCCTTCCTCTACTCCTCGGATTCTCAGGCAGGGCCAGCACATGTACTCTATCCCCCCGGGGGGGTTCCGGCACCCCTATCCCACCCTCGCAATGAATGCATCCATGTCCAGGTGAGTGGATCGCTTTGCTCTTTGTCACCCAGTCTCACCAACCCCTAACCATCCCCAAAAAGAGACCAATATCAACCAATAATACAACCAATATATAATATGTGGTTGTATTACATTCTGTAGTCATGTTTATGATGTTCTCATTGCTGAGTTTATAAGTCTTAGGACAGGGGTATCCAACCGTGGGTAGGGACTACAAAGGAATAGGAGTGCTAAGACTTCTAAAAACTAGCTCAGCCTTCCTTCCAAAGGGAAAGTGAACACATTATTGGCATTCAGAACCCTATGCTGTAGACAGCACTGTCTTTTCTCTGTGAGCTATACTACCCTGGCCAGGCCAATGTTCTCAGTTGATCTGCTACACATACACACACAAAGATGAAAGGGCTGAGAATCGATTAAGACAAATCAAAGCTCATCTGAACCGACAACTCCCATCTGATTGAACTTTCTGCCCGACTGTCAAAATGTGAAAGATTTGTAGCGAGCCTTCCGGTGTTAGTATGGGTTGAAATATTCATCAGGGTCTCTGTATGATCAATAGTACTCTCAGCTCCTGCCACAGTGTTACAAAGTTTGTCTTGCCGTCTGCCCCACCTGAACAAGGCTTGTTCATGTAATATTTGACAGTTTTGTCATAAATATATGATAATACTGTATGTACAGTGCCTTGCAAAAGTATTCATCCCCCTTGGCGTTTTTCCAATTTTGTTGCATTACAACCTGTAATTTAAATGGATTTTTATTTGGATTTCATGTAATGGACATACACAAAATAGTCAAAATTGGTCAAGTGATATGAAAAAAATAACATGTTTAATAAAAAATAAAAAACGGGAGAGTGGTGCGTGCATATGTATTCACCCCCTTTGCCATGAAGCCCCTAAATAAGATCTGGTACAACCAATTATCTTCAGAAGTCACATAATTAGTTAGATTGCACACAGGTGGACTTTATTTAAGTGTCACATGATCTGTCACATGATCTCAGTGTATATATACACCTGTTCTGAAAGGTCTGCAACACCACTAAGGAAGGGGCACCGCCAAGCAAGCAGCACCAGGAAGACCAAGGAGCTCTCCAAATAGGTCAGGGACAAAGTTGTGGAGAAGTACAGATCAGGGTTGGGTTATGAAAAATATCTGAAACTTTGAACATCCCACGGAGCACCATTAAATCCATAATTAAAAAATGGAAAGAATATGGCACCACAACAAACCTGCCAAGAGAGGGCCGCCCATCAAAACGCACAGACCAGGCAAGGAGGGCATTAATCAGAGAGGCAACAAAGAGACCAAAGATAACCCTGAAGGAGCTGCAAAGCTCCACAGCGAAGATTGGAGTATCTGTCCATAGGACCACTTTAAGCCGTACACTCCACAGAGCTGAGCTTTATGGAAGAGTGGCCAGAAAAAAAGAAGCAAACATGTTTGGTGTTTGCCAAAAGGCATGTGGGAGACTCCCCAAACATATGGAAGAAGGTACTCTGGTCAGATGAGACTAAAATTGAGCTTTTTGGCCATCAAGGAAAATGCTATGTCTGGCGCAAACCAAACACCTCTCATCACCACGAGAATACCATCCCCACAGTGAAGCATGGTGGTGGCAGCATCATGCTGTGGGGATGTTTTTCATCGGCAGGGACTGGGAAACTGGTCAGAATTGAAGGAATGAGGGGAAACCTGTTTCAGTCTTCCAGAGATTTGAGACTGGGATGGAGGTTCACCTTCCAGCAGGACAATGACCCTAAGCATACTGCTAAAGCAACACTTGAATGGTTTAAGGGGAAACATTTAAATGTCTTGGAATGGCCTAGTCAAAGCCCAGACCTCAATCTAATTGAGAATCTGTGGTATGTCTTAAAGATTGCTGTACACCAGCGGAACCCATCCAACTTGAAGGAGCTGGTGCAGTTTTGCCTTGAAGAATGGGCGAAAATCCCAGTGGCTAGATGTGCCAAGCTTATAGACATACCCCAAGAGACTTGCAGCTGTAATTGCTGAAAAAGGTGGCTCTACAAAGTATTGACTTTGTGGGGGTGAATAGTTACAAATACTTTGCATCTTCAAAGTGGTAGGCATGTTGTGTAAATCAAATGATACAACCCCTCCAAAATCAATTTTAATTCCAGGTTGTAAGGCAAAAAATAGGAAAAATGCCACGTGGGGTTGAATACTTTTGCAAGCCACTGTATTTGATGTTCTACTGTTTTATATTTTCCTTTTCCTCAGCTAGATTTTTAGGGGATGCTGGGATGGTAATGGTGGAAGAGCCCCCTCTTTTATGTATGATATGATAGTTTAAGTAGAAAGATATTGGAGAGATTAAAGTGTACACCCAATTACGAACGGGGTGTCCTCAATTTGACATGCTACTGTTAAGTAACCTTTTTTATAGCAAGAAAAGCATCTGGACACACTCACATGAAGTACAAGGTTATAGTGTATTTTGGACTTTCATAGACCATATCTGTCTGTTAAATTTTGAGATTTTTATGAAGCATTAAAGGATTTTCTTTTCATGTATTTAACAAGAATGTGTGGCAGAGGAGCATGGAACTTAATTTCCCCCTTTGTCCATGTACAATGTACCATTGTGTTAGCTGTTGGAAAATGAGAGTGGTGCTATCTGAAGGTGTTCTGTTCTGGTAGCTGTGGAAGAAAGACCCTGCATGGTTTTGAACACGGGAAGCAGTGGTTTCCGGTGTCAGGTCCCCTCTGTCACCATGGTTACCATACACTTCACTTTTCTCCAGGCATGGTTGGATAAAGGGGCTTTTGAAAAAGCCTTTATTTGAACAAAAAAAAAGATATGTAGCTCATTGTGGACATTACTTTAGTCTAGACTCCAGACAAACAGTCGACTTGACAGGTCAGACCGACAGAGTGTGTAAGAAGTTTGTTGAAAGTTTGTTAACCGTTAGGGTTGTGTTGTCTTTGTTGTTTCCAGCTTGGTGTCCAGCCGTTTCTCCCCCCACATGATGCCCCACCACCCCCACGGCATGCACCAGACTGGCATCCCTCATCCTGCTATCGTATCACCATCCATCAAGCAGGAGCCAAACACTCATGACCACATGAGCCCCTCTATGCATTCGTAAGGACCAATAACTGAGATTCTTCACATTTTACTTTTATCCAAACATATAAACACTTTATTTACTCTTACTAAAATTGGCTGTTGACTGAGTGTACCGTCTCTATTCATAATTCTATTTAGAGGGCCAGGATTCTAGAGCATCCTGTTTCTTTGTAAGAGGTCAGCCAGGTCTTCTGGAAGGGAATCGGACCTCATACACAAGGAGGACTATTTTAAGTGACATTTGCAATGTGTATTTTGTGTCTCAGCAGAAAGTCTCCTGGCCCGGCGAAGAAGGAGGAGGACAAGAAGCCCCACATCAAGAAGCCTCTGAATGCCTTCATGCTGTACATGAAGGAGATGAGGGCCAAGGTGGTGGCTGAGTGCACCCTGAAGGAGAGCGCTGCCATCAACCAGATACTGGGCCGAAGGGTGAGCACAGCACACTGCCTGACCACACACACACACACCACAGTTTGTAGGTGTGTTTGTGTAAATTCTGTACATGCTTTGGCCAGTTCTGACTTTTGTCATGTTTGTGTTCACAGTGGCACTCACTATCGAGAGAAGAGCAAGCCAAATACTATGAGCTGGCAAGGAAAGAGAGGCAACTCCACTCCCAACTCTACCCAGGCTGGTCAGCACGAGATAACTATGTGAGTAGAACTTTTTCCCATGGATCTTTCATTAAGGGAGGGAAATGTGGGTTACGTAAGTAAGCGCCTCATTTCCAGTTGGTTAAAAAATAATTCCATATATAGTGTATTTGTAATGATCTACAAGACTGTTGTTCTCAGACACTGAAGTTGTTTGATGTAGTGTTGAAGCATGTTCCTTTTCATTTTGATAGTAACCTGTTTTTTTTCTGACTACCGGTACATTGTTTTGTTTATCTGTGCAGGGAAAGCGGAAAAAGAGGAAGAGAGATAATAAGCCAGACTCAACACCGGAGGGTAAGGGGTCCTTTTCTCTCTCTGTTTTTCTTGGACCTATCCTCTCTATTTAGGGCAGAAAGAACTCCATCTATAGGCCTGTGTGAAATAGTGCTGCTAGCTACACTTGGCTTGCCACTAACTCCTTCTAACTAACTCCTCTCTTCCCTCTATACTTTCACAAGCAGCATATGAAGTTCAGTGCTAATTGTGACGTTGAGGCAGGTATGTCTGCTGTTATGAACCAGTAAGACTGAACTGCAGGACACTGCTCTCCACTCCACCCGCAGTGGTCTGGTCTGTTGCAGCACAGCAGTAAAACCTCATTTACATGCAGGCATTTAATGTGTTATCGACAGAGACATACACTTTTTTTTCACCCTATCTTTTTAGTTTCTAAAAACCTATGCCATTTAGTTGTGCATTTCACCACTTGCGGTAGTGTTCTTTTTCTAAGTCCTTTTTTTTTATACATTAATTCAAAGTAAAAAAATTGTCCCAGACCTTTTGGTTTTCCATGTTCTGTACATTGTTTGTGAATGTTTTGTATTTTTGGCCAACTATCATGTATGCAAGGGAGCTGGCACTGTTGAAGGACTTGTAACAGATTATAGGCTTATTTAACAGCAATATTGACAAAGCCCCCTCCTTTTGTTTCTCCAGACTTCTCAATCAGTAACAAGAAGCAGTGTGTACAATACCTGCCCTCAGAGAAAATGTGTGACAGCCCTGCCTCGTCTCACGGCAGCATGCTGGATTCTCCAGCCACACCCTCTGCAGCTCTGGCCTCCCCGGCCGCTCCTGCCGCCACACACTCAGAGCAGGCCCAGCCCTTGTCCCTCACCACCAAACCAGAAGGACGCCTGCACCACCATTTCCTAACTGGCAAACCCTCTGGATCTGCTTCATCTTCGTCATCTTCATCCTCTTCCTCCTCCTCTTCCCACCCAAGCATCTCCATCCCTATTGGTACTTCAGGCAACCACTCCACACCCATTCTCTCTCGGCCAATCCCCTTCAGCTCCCTGCACCACTCAATGCTCTCACCGCCCTCTCCTTTCCATCAAGCAGCCCTACATTCCCATCATGCCCTCTTCCAGTCACAGCCCCTCTCCTTGGTAACCAAATCGTCTGACTAAATCTACAAAAGCAATTCTTTGTTTCTCTCTTTTATTGTGCTGTATATTGCTTTTACTTTTCAAAAAATAGATATTAGAACTTTTTTTAAATGATGAAAAGGAATAAATATTATTGGTCAATATTTGATCCCATCCTTTTCTATTCCTCTCCAATGAAACAAAATGTATTTTTTGTAAAGTTTACTGCAGAACAAGTTTCTTTTTTTGATGCATTTATCCAATAAACTACTTGTATAAAAGGAACAAAAAACACCCTCTCCTTTTAGCCAAAACATTATTAATGTTAGTATTGAGTTTGATTTATAGTTCTGGACAATAATTTCAGTCCTTGCAAATACCCCTTTTAAATTCCCAAGAGTGTGACTTTCTTTTGACATGTTAAATAAACCTTTGTTTTTTATAAATGCCTGGTTCTCTTTTCTTTCATCACTGCCTGATCACGCACATTCATTTGAATATATATGAATCAATAACATAATTTTGACGACATATACATTTTGAAGCAATTAACATATTTCCTACAGGTTCAAACCTGTAAATACAGGTACAGATGCTAACTTGGAAGGAGACTATTTGCTGGGAGTTTAAGTACTCCCATCAGCTGATGATAAGTTCTGACATTCTTCAAGATAAATATTGGTAGTGGTCATTCATCTTGTATTTCTGTCAATTTAGTTGTTTATAATGGATATCATGATGATAGTGGGGGAAGAATCACTAGTTAATCTTTAATTGGGTGAATTTAGGCTAACCACACCGGAAAATGAAAAGCCGTGCCAAGGTAACAAAATTTGAAGCCAACAAAAATAAAAAAAATTAATAGGCATCTGTTCCTTCCTGGAATGTAGAGTCCCATAACAACGACAAAAAAGCAGGTCAGACTCGTCCCCAGCACACCAAACTTGTTTCGCTCTCTCCCTGTTTTACTGCATTTTTTCACCATTTGGCACAGTGCTGAGGTTTTAATTAACTCTGAGGTATTGGGATGTAGCCCCTGGGACCTCATTAGGCAATTCAATTAGTGAAAAATACACAAGGTAGGTTACAGTTTTTGGTGGCTTTGGACATGGGGAGCAGTGCCAGGGATGGACCAATTAGCCTCTAGCTGGGGGACTGGCACATTGAAGTTCCTTCACCCTGTGACTATGTTTTAGACCTTACCTTACCCACACTTCTTATAAAGAAGGGCGAGAGCAGAGCTACTGTGACTGTAGGTTGTCATTGAAATGCCCATCCATGTAATTGGCAGTTCGGTAATTCAAAAAAACAAATAGAAGTAAGCAATTAGTTGATGCATTGTATTCCTGCAACATCCAGATGGTAGGAGACTGACCTGCCTTCCAAACCCACCGCTCTGTGGGTTCCCCAGGGCCCAGTGTAGCCCCTTCTGAGTCTGACAGTAACAATGGTTAACCACATGCATACTCTCTCATCTGCTTACCATGCTCAGTATCCTTATCAGCTCTTATAGAGAGGCTGTGAACATACACATTAGCCTAATTAGGATGGAGCAGAGTCAAAATGAGTTTTATTCAAATGTTTTATGTATGCAGCCAATACCAATAGCTGTCATTCATTAGTATTTTCCATAAGCCATAACTTGAACCATTTCCTCAACACGCTGTACAATGCCCTCAGACAAGGGCGTCTCTCTCTCAGACTGGGTTCTTTATGGTCTGAACCACAAGCAACAGACTGTGCCTTTTTTGCCCTGCGGTGAGATACTGAGCTGTCAGTCTCCCAGCAATGTTTTAACCAATCATTAGCTATAATAAGTCTCTGCTTGTTTGCCTCTCCTTCTTACCTCATCCCAGGTAGAGGCCGTGGTCTCTGGTGCCATGTCTGCCTGCCCTCAAGCTGCTTCCCCTATCCGTCACTGAAATTACAGGTAATGAGTTGTAAAACACAGCCAGTGAAACTGGCTCCTCAAGGCTACAGATCTATTGTAATGTTGCATTCTCCTTAGACAGTAACAAATTATGAAACTGAGAGACTCCAGGTGAATAACTTAAAATGTAGCACACTGGCTATTCCAGGCTGGCTTCAAGCCATCTAATAACTGTCAATGAATTTCAGTCTGTATCGACCATTGCATAATTGTTTCAAAATTATCACAGGAATACAACTGCACAATTTGTGATGAGGCAATAGTGTTAGTTGTTTTGGTGTTTCATATGTAGCTGCAACGTGTACAATTCATATTTGAACAAATCCTCTCCTATTTGTTTGCTCATACTGCACATATAGGATACAACATGTCATTTTCTTGATATTTGTATTTTAAGTTTTATTTGCACAACATTGTGGAGTCTGAATTGTTTATCCAATAATAAGTGTAGTATTTGGTTGCGTTACTAGACATTTTCCATGTAAGCACAATGTCAGATTTAATACATGTTAATTTTGCTCATTAAATTCTTGCAGTCTCTTGCCAAGGTTATTTTTTGGGCCCTCCTTTGATCGCAAATGAATTCCAGGTTAACCCTTTGATATTTCAAATGCATGATGTGGAGACATTGCATAGACACATCTCCACCGTAGAGACACAAATAAGTCCCCAATTAGACAGAGGAGTTAATATGATTCCTCTCAGGTTAGAATATCAGTGGTTCATTCTTAGAGATAAATCATACTATGGGATTATAGAGAAAAATCTATTTGGTTTGGCATGCAGGAGACAATGTAACATCCTGTTGTTATATGCCGGTAGCATGCTGTCAAAAGGACATCAAATCCTAGGAGTGGCCTATAGGCTACAAGGAGTTAGGTCTAGCTAGCATGTATGAGCCATAATAACAGAAGTCAGGTTGAGTAAGTAATCAGTGCCATTCTACATGGACAGTCTGGGAGTCTGAGACAGAGCTGCAAACACACAATTAGTGTAGTCTCAATTTCAATTGTGTTATTGTCCACAGCCAGAACAAACAGAGGCTACCATATTGTCAACTAAAGTAATACATTATACAAAGGGTTTACATATACAGTAAAACTTACTTTAGAACAGTCTGTATTGTAAACTTTCTGTATTTATCCCCCATCCACATCGACAGGGCTGCAGTGGAGCGGGTCGACAGCTTTAAGTTTCTCAGTGTCCAAATCACTAAGGACTTAAAATGGTCCACACACATGCTCACAGTTGTGAAGAAGACGCGACAGCATCTCTTTGCCCTTAGAGGTTGAAAAGGTTTGGCACTGGCCTTCAAATCCTCAAAAAGTTCTACAGCTGCACCATTGAGAGCATCTTGACTGGCTGTGTCACTGCTTGGTATGGCAACAGCACCGCCCTCAATCGTATGGCACTACAGAGGGTGATGCGGACAGCCCAGTAGATCACTGGGGCCGGGCTCCCTGCCACCCAGGACTCTATATAAGGCGGTGTGAAAAGAAGACCCGGAAATCGTTAGACTCCAGCCACCCAAGCAATATACTGTTCTCTCTGCTTCCGCACGGCAAGAGGTACCGGTGCATCAAGTCTGACACCAACAGGCTACTGAACAGCTTCTATCCCCAAGCAATAAGACTGCTAAATAGCTAACAAAATGGCTACATGGACTGAGTTGACCATTGTATTTTATTTTTGCACTGTCTCTCTGCACTCTCTCACGCACGCACGCACGCACGCACGCACACTGTGTATCATATATTCTAATCCCTGCAAATACTTTATTTTATTTATTGTGCATTTTTGTTCTACCTTATATTATTTTTAGTAGTACATTTATATTGATTAATGCATTGTTGGGTTTAGAGCTTGCAAGAAAAGCATTTCACCTAACTTGAAATTAAAAGTTGAACCTTATCCAATCACGCCTCCTTTTTCCTTTGTCATCATTATCTTGGTGCTCCTATCGATAGATACAGGATGTTGGAAGTGTCTGGAAGGTTCCAGTGTATGTGCTTTTACCCTGCTTTCCCAACGTGATATTAATTGATTGTATCCCCAACGTTCAATGAGTTTGACAAGACTCAGCTGGCACTTCTATGAAGACAGGCATCGCTGGCTGTGAGCTGAAGAACCCCCTGCTTAATGTATTATTCATACCCATTTGACCTTAAAGAAGGCAATGCAAATAGAACTCAAGAATGAGAGTGATCATCTGAATTTCTAAATGTCAAACACCGTAATTAAGACACATTCATTACAAGAATCCACAGGTCTCTCATTTCCAGCTGAGATGTCAAATACCTCTCATTAACATTTGGATGATTATCATGTCTCCCAAAATCACAGGTTATGTGCTCCAACAAATTGCAATTTATTTGATTTTGCACTTATGGAAATACATTTATTTGGTTGTACCTGGGAGGATCTAGAGCTTTCTATCACACAAATTGACAAAACACATTGCAAACAGCTCCATGGTAGTAGTCAGACTCCAGTGAATCCATCAGCATTTCCATAGGAATGTGTTCACAGTAAGATCGTTCACAACACTGTAGCCAGGCATGGATACCAATGTCATTCAATATAAGAAAAAAGGCCTTTACTTATTAAAAACAATGGATTTCTTAAACCAAACCACCTTGAAGGATAACAAAATGTTCCTTATGGGATTTGAACCAACAAAAGTTTGGTCTGTAAACAGCTTTCGTTAGATATTAGCTCCAAACTGGCCTTTCTTGTATACAGATTGTGACAGGTTCTTGCAACTAACAGGCCTATTCTGATGGGAAATGTATCACAAAGGTAATATAAATCCAGTTGATGTTGAATTAAAAGGGCTACAGTGATACAGTGTGTTTTTCACAGCTGTGGAGAATGACTCAAATGAAGCATTCTGTTAATCCAATTGTATTAATGTTCCTATTTTTAAATATTAAATGCCCCCTCAAAATGTAGGCGTCTGTGGAAATATGAACCTATAATTCATCGGATTTGGTATGCAAATCTATTCCCGGCATTTAGTAGCCTATGATATATAACGTTACATTAGGCTACATTATGAATGGAATCGCGGTCATACAATATCAAATGAAATATAGAACGTATAGTTTCCTACGTTTTACCCTGTCGTACAAAAGCATACAAATTGGATGAGTTACTTTGCATACCTCTTGGAAGACATATAGTATATACGTCTTTCTCTGAGACCAGGTTGTTTGTTGCTTCATAAAAAGCTAAGAGAATTCCAGGGAAAATTTACATTGGTGGTTAGGAGCACTAACAACCTGGTCTCAGAGCATTTTGTTTTATTCTGTATAATCCATTTAGTATGATATGTTACGTGTATGGTATGTATTAATTTGGATATGATATATTATGAATTACAATTTGTATTATATGTTATAAATTTGAAAAACGTACAATATGTTATGATTTTGCAGAATGTATGATATGTTACGAATTCTAGCTAGGTGGCTAACTTTAACTAGCTGGCTAACATTAGCTAGGCTAGGGGTTAGGGTTAAGTTTAGGAGTTAGGTTAAAGGGTTAAGGTTAGGGGAAGGGTTAAGGTTAGCTAAAAAGGTTAAGATTAGCACTAGGGGAAGGGTTTGCTAACATGTAATATAGCAAAAAATTAGTAAGTAGTTGAAAAGCTGCTAATTGGCTAAAATGCTGAGGATTTCTGTGAAGAGATTCGAACTCACACCTTTTGGTTGCTAGATGTTCCCGTTATATGTCTACCCACCCACCCTACTTTCGTTTTGCCTTAAGTAATCACCTGTATTATGTAACTATACCAAACGTAACGTATCATACTATTTTGAGTGTCCCGGATTGATGTTTACTATGTTACGTCTGGTCTATGAGACCAGGCTAGAACTAACGACAATAGTTAGGACATAAAAGGTTAGGAGAACTAAAACGACAAACGTTAGAAGAATGTGCGTAGCAGGTTAGGTGGGTTGAGGTTAGAATTAGGTTAGAGGAATGGTTAGCTAAGACACTATAGTTGTCCCCATTTCGACTCAAACACACAATCTTTGGATTGCTAGAATGTCACGGTATACTACTTTTGTTTCTGTCAAATGTATACTGAACAAAAATATAAAAACAACATGCAACTATTTTCACTATTTTACAGCTACAGTTCATATGAGGAAATCAGTCAAATGAGATAAATTCATTAGGCCCCAATTTATGGATTTCACATGAAAGGGCATGGGCGCAGCCATGGGTGGGCCTGGGAGGGCATAAGCCCACCCACTTGAGAGCCAGCCACACCCACGGGGGAGCCAGGCCATTCAGAATGAGTTTTTCCCCACAAAAGGCTTTATTACAGACATAATTACTCCTCAGTTTCATCAGCTGTCCTGTTTGCTGGTCTCAGACGATCCCACAGGTGAAGAAGCCGGATCTGGAGGTCCTGGGCTGGCATGGTTACACGTGGTCTGTGGTTGTGAGGCTGGTTGGACATACTGCCAAATTCACTGAAACGATGTTGGTAGAGAATTTAACATTCAATTATCTGGCAACAGCTCTGGTGGACATTCCTGCAGTCAGCACGCCAATTATACGCTCCCTCAAAACTTGAGGAATCTGTGGCATAGTGTTTTGTGACAAAACTGCACATTTTAGAGTAGCCTTTTATTGTCCCCAGCACAAGGTGCAACTTTTTATTTACATTTAACCTTTATTTAACTAGACAAGTCAGTTAAGAACAAATTCTTATTTACAATGACGGCCTACACCGGCAAAACCCAGACGACTCTGGGCCAATTGTGGGACTCCCAATCACAGCCGGTTGTGATACAGCCTGGAATCGAACCAGGGTGTCTGTAGTGACGCCGCTAGCACTAAGATGCAGTGCCTTAGACCGCTGTGTCACTTGGGAGCTGATTATGCTGATTAATCAGCTGTTTAATCAGCATCTTGATGCGCCACACCTGTCAGGTGGATGGATTACCTTGGCAAAGGAGAAATACCGACTAACAGGTATGTAAACTAATTTGTTCGCAACATTTGGGAGAAATAAGCTTTTTGTGCATATGGAACATTTCTTCGGATAGTTTATTTCAGCTCATGAAACATAGGACCAACACTTTATATGCGTTTATATTTCTGTTCAGTATAACTAGACCTTTAGTACATCATACTTTTTCCCAATCTGGCCCTCAAACCATCATGGTCACCTAATAATCCCCAGTTTACAATTGGCTCATTCATCCCCCTCCTCTCCCCTGTAACTATTCCCCAGGTCGTTGCTGCAAATGAGAACGTGTTCTCAGTCAACTTACCTGGTAAAATAACGGTAAAATAAATAAATAAATAAATACTTCTTGTAAGTGCTCAGAAATACGTATAGTATGTTTCGTATGGCTCTGAGGCCAGGCTGGATGATCAACATCAAGGTTCATTACACCATCAGAAAGCCTGTACTGACCTCTGCTGGATTCCTTCAAATATTGTAATTGGCGAAGAAAAGATTGAGTGATTCTATTTATTTAACCAGGTAAGTTGACTGAGAATTCTCATTTACAGAAACGACCTGGGGAATAGTTACAGGGGATGAATGAGCCAATTGTAAACTGGGGATGATTTAGGTGACAGTATGAGGGCCAGGTTAGGAATTCAGCCAGGACACCAGGGTTAACACCCCTACTCTTACAATATGTGCTATGGGATCTTAAGTGACCACAGAGTCAGGACATCCATTTAACATCCCATCCAAAAGACAGCACCCTACACAGGGCAATGTCCCCAATTACTGCCCTGGGGAATTGGGATTTTATTTTAGACCAGAGGAATGGGTGCCTCCTACTGGCCTGGTTCCTAGAGTAAACGTTTCCGTTGCTAAATGTTTTGCAACAGACCAAACATTTTTCAACGGAATCCTACTAATGAAGAAACCCCTGGTTTTGTCATCTATGAACAGTGAAGGAAGTAGTGATAGGCATTCCGTCTCTTTTCAGTGAGCTGGCTTGTTTTGGCTCTTTTGGCTCCCAAACAGCTCTTTAAATAAAATATGTTTCGTATTTTTTCTAGTCAAACAGTATGCTATAGTTTGACTATGATTGCTGTTAAAACAATTCTAATGAAATTATTAAATGAAATCATACTCTACCTTAACCACAATGTATTTGAAAAATGGGTTGGTTTGATATGAAAAAGAATGCTATTAATAAACGTTTGCATTTAAAGTATACCTTTTTAATGTATATAAACAAAGTGCATATAAATCAAACCATTCAAAAAGATTTTGCACCATATCAAAGAAAAATACATTTGCAAAACTGCAGCATCCCACAAATTGAAATACATGTGAAAAGAAGGATGCTATTAAACGTTTGCATTTAAAGTATAACTTTTCTAATGTATATAAACAAAGTGCACATACAGTTGAAGTCGGAAGTTTACATACACCTTAGCCAAATACATTTAAACTGGTTTTTCACAATTCCTGACATTTAATCCTAGTAAAAAATCCCTGTTTTAGGTCAGTTAGGATCACCACTTTATTTTAAAGAATGTGAATAATAGAGAATGATTTATTTCAGCTTTGATTTCTTTCATCACATCCCCAGTGGGCCATAAGGTTAAATACATTCAATTAGTATTTGGTAGCATTGCCTTTGAATTGTTTAACTTGGGTCAAACATTTCGGGTAGCCTTCCACAAACTCCCCACAATAAGTTGGGTGAATTTTGGCCCATTCCTCCGTACAGAGCTGGTGTAACTGAGTCAGGTTTGTAGGCCTCCTTGCTCGCACACGCTTTTTCAGTTCTACCCACACATTTTCTATAGGATTGAGGTCAGGGCTTTGTGAAGGCCACTCCAATACCTTGACGTTGTTGTTCTTAAGCCATTTTGCCACAACTTTGGAAGTATGCTTGGGGTCATTGTCCATTTGGAAGACCCATTTGCGACCAAGCTTTAACTTCCTGACTGATGTCTTGAGAGGTTGCTTCAATATATCCACATAATTTTCCTTGCTCATGATGCCATCTATTTTGTGAAGTGCACCAGTCCCTACTGCAGCAAAGAACCCCCCACAATATGATGCTGCCACCCCCGTGCTTCATTTTTTTGGCTTGCAAGCCTCCCCCCGTTTCCTCCAAACACAACGATGGTCATTATGGCCAAACAGTTCTATTTTTGTTTCATCAGACCAGAGGACATTTCTCCAAAAAGTACGATCTTTGTCCCCATGTGCAGTTACAAACCGTAGTCTGGCTTTTTTATGGCGGATTTGGAGCAGTGGCTTCTACCTTGCTGAGCTGCCTTTCAGGTTATGTTGATATAGGACTCGTTTTACTATGGATATAGATACTTGTGTACCTGTTTCCTCCAGCATCTTCACACGGTCCTTTGCTGTTCTGGGATTGATTTGCACTTTTCGCACCAAAGTACGTTCATCTCTAGGAGACAGAACGCGTCTCCTTCCTGAGTGGTATGACGGCTGCGTGGTCCCATGGTGTTTATACTTGCGTACTATTGTTTGTACAGATGAACGTGGTACCTTCAGGCGTTTGGAAATGGCTCCCAAGGATGAACCAGAATTGTGGAGGTCTACAATTATTTTTCTGAGGTCTTGGCTGATTTCTTTTGATTTCCCCATGATGTCAAGCAAAGAGGCACTGAGTTTGAAGGTAGACCTTGAAATACATCCACAGGTACACCTCCAATTGACTCAAATTATGTCAATTAGCCTATCAGAAGCTTCTAAAGCCATGACATAATTTTGTGGGATTTTCCAAGCTGTTTAAAGGCAGTCAACTTAGTGTATGTAAACGTCTGACTCACTGGAATTGTGATACAGTGAATTATAAGTGAAATAATCTGTCTGTAAACAATTGTTGGAAAACTTACTTATGTCATACATAAAGTAGATGTCCTAACCTACTTGCCAAAACTATAGTTTGTTCACAAGAAATGTGTGGAGTGGTTGAAAAACAAGTTTTAATGACTCCAACCTAAGTGTATGTAATCTTCCAACTTCAACTGTAAATGTAACATTTCAAAAATAATACAATCTGAACAACATAATAATAGAATATTGCACCATATCAAAGAGAAATAAATAACAATGTGCAAAATTGCTGCATCCCACTTAAAACATGAAACTGGTCCCTCTTTATTGCCATGTTATAACCAGCAGCACACAGCAATTCTGACCATATTTAGCTTTTTATGAGAGATTTGCAATCAGAAATGCAAGCTGCCTCACTTGAGCGGCTGATGCTCTTTCTTCTCTCAGTAATTATTTGTCCTGTTTTCGAGAAGACCCTCTCAGAGGGAACGGATGTGGCCACTATGCAGAGTCTCCCTGTCATGACTTTAGTAAGCCGTGGGTAGACAGAGGCCTTGTTCTTCCATCAGCTCAGAGGATCTGCAGATCTTTGGAGGGGCTCCTCCAAATAAGATCGGACCTCCCTTATGGCATCTGCTGAGGGATTCCTTCATGCTGCATCCCCAGTTGCTCTCTCGTCAAACAGCATCCAAACAGCAGACGTTTGTGACACTACTGCTGGTGCTTCTGCTCCATCTGATCCCTCTTCTTCCTGTTGCCCTGGTGCTGAGCCAGCTGACTGCTGGAGCTGTCCCTCCCTGCTGATGAGGTTATTCTTTGAAGAGCCTTATCAATCGCTCTGGCATCACTGAAGGCTAACTTCTTAAGCCTGGGGTCAAGTGCAGCGGTTTCTGATAGCACGTGATTATATTCTATTCTGTGGAACTTTGACGAACATAGTGTGTCCATCAACTCTGTCACATGTCCTGTGGTTACATTTGCTTCTCTGGCGGCTGGCTGTGATTCGCTGCAGACCCTTACACAGGAGTACCATTTTTGAGGCTGTCACATAGCTGAAAAGAGAGAACAGTAGCTTATTAGTTCAGCTTCATGTTTTGTCTGATACTACATTCTCATCTACTGCTCATATACATGTATATTTTACTGGGTTGAATAATGATGTAGTAACAACTGCTTACTGTACATCTCTCCACTGTTCTCCACAGTGACCTGCTCAAAGGGTTCCAGGACTCTGCATACCTCCTCCACCACCTCCCATTCCTCTTGGGTCAGAGCATCAACAGGTGCATTGACAATGGCCAGGGTAGAGATGATGGCATCCTTTGACTCAAGAAACAGCTTCAACATATAACATGTTGAATTCCACCTTGTAGTGCAGTCTTGTTTAGGCCTCAGCTCAGGCATCCCCATCTGGCTTTGTGTAGACTTGAGTTTTTTCAGCACCTACTGTGCTGTGGAAGTATTCCACAGCTGCTTTTACTTTATCCAGTGGGCTTCATCACCTTCAGAGCATCTCTTACAATCAGGTTGATTGCATTGGCAAGACATTAATGGGTCCATTTAAAAATTTTCATGGCTTTTCCATCTACTTGCCATTCTCTGGCCACTCTCAACAGTTCCTCTGCCAAGTTCTCTGAGGTGTGTCTGTCGCTGAACTCAAAGCAATCCAGAAGACAGCAAGACATCAGAAAATCTTCAATGAAGTGACATGTAACCGACATGTAAGAATTGGTTACCCTTGATGTCCAGCACTCAGTGGTAAGGCAAACTGCAGTAGCTTTTTGGACTCTTTTCCGCAATGAAGCCTGTATGCTCTCGTACAGTTGTGGAATAAGTGAAAGGGTTTTCCTGCTTGGAATTGTGTACATTGGATTTAGACTATTGCTATAATTTCTAAAAACTCTGTCCTCCACGATCGAAAATGGTTGGAAAATCGGTGATAATAATTTTAGCCAATGCAATATCAATTTGACCATGTTTTGCTATACACAGACTTTGGCATAAACTGGTCCATAGAAGACAGTGTTGCTGTGGGTCACGGAGTAGACCTACTTGACTGAGTGGATACATCTCCACGTGTGGAGGTGCTGGCTCCACCACTATCCACAGCAGGCCCGCTAGTTTCTCAAAGCTCCGCTACAGCTAGCTTCACAGTTGGGTGCACAGTTTGCATAAGCTGGTGTAGGTTGTTGTAACGGTTTTCCTCCTCCTCTTCATTCGAAGAGGAGGAGCAGGGATTAAACCAAAATGCAGCGTCTTGAGTTGACATAATTTATTTAAAGAAAAGACGAAAACACGAACTTCACTATAAACTACCAAAAAAACAAACGGAGTAGACAGACCTGGATGACGAACTTACATAAACACGAAGAACGCATGAACAGGAAAATGCCTACATAAAACGAACGGACATACAAACAAACCGAACAGTCCTGTATGGTGCGACAAACACTGACACAGGAGACAACCACCCACAACAAACAGTGTGAAAACACCTACCTTAATATGACTCTCAATCAGAGGAAATGAAAAACACCTGCCTCTAATTGAGAGCCATATTAGGTACCCATTAACCAACATAGAAACAGAAAACATAGACAGCCCACCCAAACTCACGTCCTGACCAACTAACACATACACAAACTAACAGAAAACAGGTCAGGAACGTGACATAACCCCCCCCCCCTTAAGGTGCGAACTCCGGGCGCACCAGCACAAAGTTTAGGGGAGGGTCTGGGTGGGCATCTGACCACGGTGGTGGCTCAGGCTCTGGGCGAGGTCCCCACCCCACCATAGTCAATCCCAGCTTACATCTCCCCCTTAGAATAACCACCCTCTTTCTCCACCCACCTAATATAAGGGGCAACACCAAGACAAGGTAGCTCAGGACAGCGAGGTAGGTCGAGATAGAGAGGTAGCTCAGGATAGAGAGGTAGCTCAGGATAGAGAGGTAGCTCAGGATAGAGGGGCAACTCCGGACTGAAAGGCAGCTCCGGACAGAGAGACAGCTCTGGACTGAGGGGCAGTTCTGGATTACTGGCAACTCCGGGCTGGCTGACGGCTCTGGACACTCATGGCTGGCTGACGGCTCTGGACGCTCATGGCTGGCTGACGGCTCTGGACGCTCATGGCTGGCTGACGGCTCTGGACGCTCATGGCTCGCTGGCGGCTCTGGACGCTCATGGCTCGCTGGCGGCTCTGGACGCTCATGGCTCACTGGCGGCTCTGGCAGATCCTGTCCGGTTGGCGGTTCTGGCAGATCCTGTCTGGTTGGCGGCTCTGGCAGATCCTGTCTGGTTGGCGGCCCTGGCAGATCCTGTCTGGTTGGCGGCTCTGGCAGATCCTGTCTGGTTGGCGGCTCTGGCAGATCCTGACTGACGAATGGCTCTAGCGGCTCCTGACTGACTAACGGCTCTGACGGCTCGGGACAGACGGGCAGCTCTAATGGCTCGGGACAGACGGATGGCTCAGACGGCGCTGGGGAGACGGATGGCTCAGACGGCGCTGGGGAGACGGATGGCTCAGATGGCGCTGAGGAGACGGATGGCTCAGATGGCGCTGGGGAGACGGATGACTCTGATGGCGCTGGGGAGACGGATGGCTCAGATGGCGCTGCGGAGACGGATGGCTCAGATGGCGCTGCGGAGACGGATGGCTCAGACTGATCCTGTCTGGCGGAAGGCTCTAGCGGCTCCTGTCTGGCGGAAGGCTCTGTAGGCTCATGGCAGACGGGCGGCTTTGCAGGCTCATGGCAGACGGGCGGCTTTGAAGGCTCAATACAGACGGGCAGTTCATGCGGCTCTTGGCAGACGGACAGTTCAGGCGCCGTTGGGCAGACGGCAGACTCTGGCCGGCTGAGACGCACTGTAGGCCTGGTGCGTGGTGCCGGAACTGGAGGCACCGGACTGGAGACACGCACTTCAAGCCTAGTGCGGGGAGCAGGGACAGGGCACACTGGACTCTCAAAGCGTACTATTTGCCTGGTGCGTGGTGCCGGCACTGGTGGCACCGGTCTGAGGGCACGCACATCAGGACGAGTACGGGGAGAAGGAACAGTGTGTACAGGGCTCTGGAGACGCACAGGTGGCTTAGTGTGTGGTGCCGGAACTGGAGGCACTGGGCTGGAGACACGCACCATAGGAAGAGTGCGTGGAGGAGGAACAGGGCTCTGAAAACGCACTGGAAGCCTGGTGCGTGGTGTAGGCACTGGTGGTACTGGGCTGGGGCGGGGAGGTAGCGCTGGAAATACCGGACCGTGCAAGCGTACTGGCTCCCTTGAGCATTGCGCTGCCCAACCTTACCTGGTTGAATGCTCCCCGTCACCCGACCAGTGCGGGGAGGTGGAATAACCCGCACCGGGCTATGTAGGCGAACCGGGGATACCATGCGTAAGGCTGGTGCCATGTAAGCCGGCCCAAAGAGACGTACTGGTGGCCAGATATGTAGAGCCGGCTTCATGACATCCGGCTCAACGCTCAATCTAGCCCTACCAGTGCGGGGAGGTGGAATAACCCGCACTGGGCTATGCACCCGTACAGGAGACACCGTACTCTCTACTGCGTAACATGGTGTCTGCCCGTACTCCCGCTCTCCACGGTTAGCCTGAGAAGTGGGCGCAGGTCTCCTACCTGCCCTTGGCCCACTACCTCTTAGCCCCCTCCAAGAAATGTTTTGGGTTTCTTCACGGCTTCCGTGCTAGCTGCGTACCTTCAGAAATCCGGTTTTGAGCTTCATTCTCCGGTTTCCAGCCACATCTCTTTGCTGCCTCCTCATACCACCGCTCCTGGCTCGCGCTGCTTCCATCTCCTCACGAGCGCAGCGATATTCCCCAATGTGCGCCCAGTGTCCTTTTCCCTCCAATAATTCCTCCCAAGTCCATGAGTCCTGATCTCTTGGCCGCTGCTCGAACTTGTGCTGCGTGGTTCTGGAGAGGTGGGTGGTTCTGTAACGGTTTTCCTCCTCCTCTTCATCCGAAGAGGAGGAGCAGGGATTAAACCAAAATGCAGCGTCTTGAGTTGACATAATTTATTTAAAGAAAAGACGAAAACACAAACTTCACTATAAACTAACAAAACAACAAACGGAGTAGACAGACCTGGATGACGAACTTACATAAACACGAAGAACGCATGAACAGGAAAATGCCTACATAAAACGAACGGACATACAAACAAACCGAACAGTCCCGTATGGTGCGACAAACACTGACACAGGAGACAACCACCCACAACAAACAGTGTGAAAACACCTACCTTAATATGACTCTCAATCAGAGGAAATGAAAAACACCTGCCTCTAATTGAGAGCCATATTAGGTACCCATTAACCAACATAGAAACAGAAAACATAGACTGCCCACCCAAACTCACGTCCTGACCAACTAACACATACAAAAACTAACAGAAAACAGGTCAGGAACGTGACAGTTGTGTATAGAACCGGCTTTATATGAGATTTTGTTTTGGCAAATTCTGCACTGTGCTCTAAAATGGTTTACATTATTAAAATGCATCCAAATTATACTGTGCTTCCGACTCATTTTCCAGTTGTTTTCATAGCTGTCATTCCTCTCTCTCCTCGGCTGCTAAGTGTGTGACTGAGTGAGTTGGCTCGGCCCTCCCTCATGCATCTTTGGTTCATTGGTTGACACTGCATGTGTGATTGACAGGAACAACAGGTGTGGCTGTTAGTCTGAGCAGACAGTCAGAACGAATGTGTGCGCTTGAGCATTTAGGCCTATATTAGGCCTATATTATTTAATATTCAGCTCTTCTGATATGCGAGTTGGCTCTTATAGCCGACTTGTTCGCGAACGACCCATCACTAGAAGGAAGGAAGGTGATTTATCATAACCTATGAGTCAAGCATTTAAGGGAAAGCTTTCTGCGTGTAGTTGTCATTTCTTATAGCTAGATAAGTTTGTTATCTCAAAGTCAAAATGCGGACAATATTCCTTTTTGTTGTGCTGGTTTATTTGTCTGGTGGTGTCAGAGGTGAGTTTGTTTTTGTCAAATAGCGCTAATTTAGGTCTATCAATCTGCTAATCTGAATTAGCCTAGCCTGGGTGCATGCCTATCCAGGCTGTATCACAACCGGCCGTAATTGGGAGTCCTATAGGGCGGCGCACAATTGGCCCAGCGTCATCCGGGTATGGCCGTCATTGTAAATAAGAATTTGTTCTTAAACTGACTTGCCTAGTTAAATAAAAGGTTAAAAAACTGCTGCTGATAAATGTTACTTTTTACACTTATTTTACACTCAGTAACATTACAATAACTTTGACCACATAGTATTTGCTTTAACGTGTGCTGGGTACAGAGACTGGTTATCTAACGTTAGATAAATCGATCTGATCAGAGGGACGCTTCAACATCTGCATTGTTTGCTGTTTGGGGGCTTTATAAATACATTTGATAGATCGATCGATGGCACAGCTAACGATAGCTACCCCAAATGAGGTGGACCAATGAGTTTGTTTTGCTGGTAGCCTAATGTTATAACTAACTAGCTAATCTCATCAAATCATTGTTGGATGGAGGGAACTAGCTAAATCAGGCACAAGACTGACAGTGCCACATAGCTCGTTTTTAATCCATGTTTTGGTTTAAAAACTGTAAGTACTTTGCTGCAGTTCTCTTTCTCATGTATTCGAAGTGTGGTTGCGTTCCAGGTAGTGATGTGCAGTTTGCAAACGATTCGTTCTTTTTGAACAACTCTTTACTGACTCGTGAGTCATGATTTGTTTTTTTTGAGTGACTTGTTCGTTTGACCTACTAGTGCTGTGTGTGTGTGTGCATTTATTTATTAGGGATGAAACAGTCCTCAAAACTCACAGGTTCGGTACGGTACAGTGTTGTCATGGTTCGGTACGGTTTCGATACATCGACAAAATAAATGCCTGAGAAATATGTAATTTGTATTTAGATTTTCCATTTTTTATAATAGTAAACATGGGTAGCTGGAATTCCCAGGAGCATATGGAAACAAAGGGACAACAAAAAACAGCGGTGGCTGCCTTAACATGAAATAAAATTGTATTTTAAAACAGAACTTCAACAAGAGTGCATAGTCCAGCAGCATATCAACAAAATGGGACCACTTGAGACTGGTTACTTGAATAAAAAAAAAAAAAAAAAAAATCTGATTTTGAAGTTTTTCTTTAAGAAGATTAGTTTATTCACATTATCTGCAGTGAGCACAGATCGGCTTGCTGCGACAATGTCAGCCGCTGTGGAGAGAACTCTCTCACTAGGGACAGAGGTCCCAGTCACAGCCAGGTAGCGCCTTGCTAACATGGGAACATGAGGGTATACTAACTCTTTAGTCTTCCACCAGGTAAGTGGATCAGCATCCAGGGGAATACAGTCCACTTCCCTGTATGAGGTCACCTCCTCCTCTATGACCTTGACCTTTGACTTGGTATCCTGCTCCTGGGTCGTGAACAACTCCCCAAAATGCTCAGCCAAGGCAGACTTCTTTTCTGGAGGACAACCCCTGTCGTCTGCTGTTTCTGGAGAGGGGTTGGCTCCTGTGGCATCTGTGGCTTGATCCTGCAGAATTTAATTACTATCTCTGAAGTGGCTTTAAAAATATGATTTGTTGTTAGAAATATCAGACACTATTATGACAATTACAATTATTACTTTATAATTGTTAAATCACTAATTAATAAGATAATATATATGTCACATTAACAAAATAAATACAATACCTGTTGTATATTGGTTAAAATCTCTGCTGTGAGTTCATTGTAGACTCTCAGATGAGCAGCAGCAACCATTTGCAGCAAAAGTCCAAAGCGGTGCTCTTGTGTAAGAAGTCTTGGACACCAGGGTCAGCATATCTAAGCTCCAGGTTAACTCTAATAGCAGTCTTGACATCCCTTACTGTGGGTTCTGTCACGCCCTGACCGTAGATTGCTTTGTATGTTTCTATTTTTAGTTTGGTCAGGGTGTGATGTGGGTGGGTATTCTATGTCTGGCTATTCTATGTTGTAGGTCTAGGTTTTCTGTTTCTGTGTGGTTGGCCTGGTGTGGTTCCCAATCAGAGGCAGCTGTCTATCGTTGTCTCTGATTGGGAGCCATATTTAGGTAGCCTGTTTTCCCACTTTTGTTTGTGGGTGGTTGTTCCCTGTTTAGTGTTTTGTTTCACCTTCCAGGACTGTTCGTTTGTCGTTTTTTTGTCAAGTGTTTTTGTATTTTATTAAAAAATATGACCACTTACCACGCTGCACCTTGGTCCTCCTCTCCTTCTCCAGAAGACAATTGTTACAGGTTCATCTTCATCAGATGCCACCATTGATTTCAGGATCACTGTTTTCATAAGCAGGACCATGGAAACTGATGGAATGCTCTCAGTGCATATCAGTGTTGTGACTGTTTTGAGAGGTTTGCACACTTTGATAACTTTCTCTGCTAGTCATTTTCTGACAAAGTCACTATCTTTGACATTCTTCCTCACAGCTTGATCAGTCAGTGTAGAATACACCACAACTTTCTGCTCAAGGTATCTCTCAAACATGTCATGGCTTGAATTCCATCTAGTAGGGACATCTTGGATTAGTTTGTGGTTTGGCAGCTCCAACATCTCCTGTTTTGTCTTAAACATGTGCAGTAGTTGTGGTTTTATGAAAGAAGGATACCACCTTCCTGATCTTTGCTTGGAGGCAAGAGACTGGATTCACTGACATTGCTTTTTGAGATGCTAGATTAATAAAGTGAGCAAAGCATCCTATCTGTGGCCCCAATCCAGCTAGTGCAGCTGCATTTACAATATTTCTAGTGTTGTCAGTGGTCACAGGAATCATTACATTATCCCTCTCCAACTTCCCTTAGCTCTTCCCAAGTTTACACTGGTGTGACTACTCTCTAGGGGACGTGTTTGAAGGACATTGCTTTTTATCTCCTGCTCTGCCGTAATGAAATGAGCCGTTACAGTAAGGTAGGTTTCTGTAGCTCTAGACGTCCAACTGTCTGGTGTTAGAGTGACAGACCGCGTTTCTGACAACTCGCTCTCAACTTGTTCTTTTGTATAAGGCAAGTATTAATGTCTGGGCAAAATGTGTGCGGGAAGGAATGATGAAGCGCGGCTCGACCACTTTCAACATGTTTCTGAACCTCGCATTCTCTACCAAAGAGAAGGGTCTCATATCTGCCGCTATGAATTTTGCTATCGCTGCATTGATTTCTTTAGCCCTACCGGAGTCAGCTGCATATTGTTGCTTGAAGGCTGTGGGGAGAAGTGGTTGCCGTTGCAGTTTTTTGCCTAGTTCCACCGATGGGCCCTTTGGGGTGGTGTCGGTGCAAATGAGTAATCATGTTACTCGTATTGCCACTCAAATAGGCTATCGGCAATGAACCAAGCCTACATGTTGAAGAAGTTTTATCCGCCACTCATTGGCAATCCCGTTATAGTTTACAGGGAAACCAACATTTTCCCAGATGGCAGACCTGAATGATACTGGGGCGTCTTCTAGTTCTGGCTCGCCAATGCTTGCTGTGTTGCTCCTTTGCATTTAGCTAACTGCTAATTCCTTCATACGCTAATTGCTGCTACGACAGTCTCTCAGCTATGTTCTCGCTGGAGTGAAATAACTAATGAGCCGAGCTGCACACAGCTACGAGACGAAACAACTTTTATTTTAGACAACTTTATTACTATGTGGATATTTTTCCCACGTTAATTTATACGCCATTGGTTTATGCAATAAGATTATTTTTTTTTACATTGAAATAAATATATAGAAATATACATATAAAAATATATATTTATATATATATCACATTCTTAAAATAAAGTGGTGATCCTAACTGACCTAAGACAGGGAATTTTTACTAGGATTAAATGTCAGAAATTGTGAAAAACTGAGTTTAAATGTATTTGGCTAAGGTTTATGTAAACTACCAACTTCAACTGTCTGAGTGAGGAAAATGCTGTAAATTACGAGAACTCAATGCATTTTGGAAGATGACACGCTGGCGATTACAATAAATAAATACCGCTTTTGTCATGCAAGCTAAACACCCTTGTGTTCAAATGTGCACTTCACATTTCCATATCATAAAACTCATGTAATATACAGTTTCAACATTTATGATCACTATGTTTGATGTACAGTTACAAGATGACATGGTGTAATACCTTGGGTTGTCCTTAGCAGAATGAGCCTACAGTGCATTCAAAAAAGTATTCATACCCTTTGGTTCATTTCACATTTTGTCTTACAGCCTGAATTCAAAATTGATCAAAATAATTCTCACCCATCTACACAGAGAATTCTTTTGCAAATTTATTAAATAAAATGCAGAAATATCTCATTTACAAATTGTAAGTATTCACACCCCTTCGAGCTTAGGTGCATCGAAATTTCCTTTGATCTTCCTTGATGTCGCTACAACTTGATTGGAGTCAACTTGTGGCCAATTTAATTGTTTGGACATGATTTAGAAAGAAACACCTGTTAATATATTTATATAAGGTCTCAAAGTTGACAGTGCATGGCAGAGAAGAAACTATACCATGAAGTCCAAGGAACTGTCTGTAGGTCTCTGAGATAGAATTGTGATGAAGCATATATGTGGAAAGGATATAAAACAATGTCTACAATGTTGAAAGCTTCCAAGAGCACAGTGGTCTCCATCATTGGGAAATTGAAAAAAGTATGGGACTAATAATTCATTTCAGTGTTTGTCTACCAACTGAGGTACTCAAACCACTTTACATAGTAGGGGAAACTCTTGTCATCCATCACAAATGTGTAGCACGGCAACCATTTTTGTGCCAGAACACTCACCACACAACTGCTATCAGGCGGAGAGGTGAGGAGTGATATGCCAATTACAAATGAGGGTGATGATTAGGTGGCCATGATTGAATGAGGCCATTTTGGGAATTTAGCCATGACACCTGGGTTAACACCCCTACTCTTACAATAAGTGCCATGGGATCTTTCATGACCAGAGTCAGGACACCTGTTTAACATCCCATCTGAAAGAAGGCACTCTATGCAGGAAAATGTTCCCTTCACTGCCCTGGGATCTCCTTAGACCAGATGGAGTAGTGCCTCCTACTGGTCCTCCAACACCACTTCCAGCAGCAACTGGTCCCCCATCCAGGACTGACCCTACTTAGCTTCAGATGCAAGCCAGCAGCAGGATGCAGGGTGGTATGCTCTGCCTATGGGTAGCATACTTTGCCTAGAGCTGGCCATCTGACAAAACTGAGCAATTGGGCAAGAAGGATCTTGTTCAGGGAGGTAACTATGAACCCAATGACCACTCTGGCAGAACTACAGACTGCCTTGGATGAGATGGGATAACCTGCCAGAAGGACAACAGCTTCTACAGCACCAATCTGGGCTTTATGGGAGTAGCAAGACGGAAGCTACGCCTGAGAAAGAAGGCACATGACAGCACGCCTGGAGTTTGCAAAAAGGCAGAGCCAAATACAGGAAAATCCTTGATGTGAACCTGAAACATGGCTCTCTCGGGATATACTGTCCCCGTCAATACAGCCATTGGGGTTCTCAGTACATGTCGCAGACAGGAATAAAGAACTCTCCGGGAAGAAGAATGGCGTGGGTGTATGTTTTATGGTGTGATTTGGATAACATATACAGAAACTCAAGTCCTTTTGTTCACCAGAACTAGAATATCTCACAATCAAATGCTGACCATATTACCTCCCAAGAGAATTCTCTTTGGTTATAGTCACACCCGTGTATATTCCCCCTCAAGCCTATACCACCATGGCCCTCAAAAAACTATGTGCAAACGAAACCACATATCCTGAGGCTGCATTTATTGTAGCTGGTGATTTTAACAAAGCAAATTTGACAAACGCTACCGAAGTTCTACCAACACACTGATTGTAGTATTCACGCTGGTAAAACATTGGACCACTGCTACTCAACTTTTTGAAATGCCTACAAGGCCCTCCCCCACCAAATCTGATCACGACTCCATTTTGCTCCTCCCTTCCTATAGGCAGAACAGGAAGTACCCGTGCCAAGGTCTATTCAACACTGGTCTAACCAACCAAATCAAAGTTTTATTGTGTACCGTTACTAGCTCAATTATAAAATACGATCTTACAGTGTTAGGTTTTCACAAGGCAATTCAGAGAAGCAGATTGTAATTTTTATGCGCATAGAATGGAGTCATGAGTGCCTTCAGATGTGTTGTCGGGCAAATTTTCTTCACAATACAATGAACATATACAGTGCCTTCAGAAGCTATTCATACCCCTTGATTTATTCTACATTTTGTTGTGTTACAGCCTGAATTCAAAATGGATACGGTGAACCATGGTGGTGGCAGCATCATGCTACGGGGTTGTTTTCAGCGGCAGGGACTAGGAGACTAGTCAGGATTGAGGGAAAGATTAACAGAGCAAAATACAGAGATGAAAACCTGCTCCAGAGTGCTCAGGACCTCAGACTGGGGCGAAGGTTTACCTTCCAACAGGACAACATCCCTAAGCAGTCAGCCAAGACAACGCAGGAGTGGCTTCGGGCCAAGTCTCAATGTCCTTGTGTCCCAGCCAGAGCCCGGACTTGAACCCGATCTAACAGCTCTGGAGAGACCTGAAAATAGCTGTGCAGCAGCGCTCCCCATCCAATCTGACAGAGCTTGAGAGGATCTGCAGAGAGGAATGGGAAGAGACTCCCTAAATACAGGTGTGCCAAGCTTGTAGTGTCATATCCAAGAAGACTTGAGGCTGTAATCGCTTCCAAAAGGTGCTTCAACAAAGTACTGAGTAAAGGGTTAGAGTACTTATGACTGATATTTCAGTTTTTTTTTAAATGTTATTTTTTATAAACGTGCAAACATTTATGAAAATCTGTTTTTGCTTTTTCATTATGGGGTATTGTGTGTTGATTGATGAGGAACACACAATTCTATCAATTTTTTGAGTAAGGCTGTTACATAACAAAATGTGGAAAAAATGAAATACTTTCCAAATGCACTGTACATAGACATGGAATTGCTGTTCACTTTAATGGTACACTCGTCACTTTAATAATGCCACTCCCGACATTTTCGTCCTAATATTTATATATTTCTTAATTCCATTGTTTTTACTGCAAATTGTTAGACACGACTGCAGGGCTGGAGCTAGGAACACAAGCATCTCGCTACACCCGCAATAACATCTGCTAAATATGTGTATGTGACCAATGAAATGTGATTTGATTTGAGTGAAATAAAAAAACAACACAAATTGTAATATATAAAAACGGCACGGCTAGAGATGCCGTCTGAGCCAATAGCCTTGCAAGGCCTAACACGTTTGAATGACTTACATGCGTCCTCAGTGGAAACTGTCAGTGTGTAGCCCATGTTGTCATCGGGGGCGCTCCTTGGCAGCTCAGGGTCATTGTGCTTTAGCTCGTCCGGTAGGGTGGCGTTGGTGACTGACTGTGATGTGGCTGGCTTTCTTTTTGTAATCTGGAGGCCCTGCCACATAAGCATTGTGTCCGACCCGCTGAATTGCTCCTGCACTTTGTCTCTATACTTGAGCTTGATCGATCTGCGTAAATCATATTTGTACTGTTTCCCCACACTATTGTCCCCGGTCACCTTGCCCCATTTATAAACAGCATCGCTCTTTCAGTTTTTTCTTACAAGGCTTCTATTAATCCACATTGTTTGATTCAGGTATGTTTGGAAAGATACAAGTCATCTTGAGACAACTCTGATATAAAGTTGCGGAGATGTCACGTGTTCTACTTATATCAGCACACTCGTAACAACCTAAGCATTATGGAACTTCTGTTCAACCAAATAAACCCCATGTAGCAAATAATCCATTTATTGTTTTGTTGACCAAATTCGACACTCTCATTGACCTCCATACAAAAAGTAATTGCTTTGTGGGGGTGAAAAAACACCCCTCGCTGGAGGGAGACAGATTTCCGCAGAGTTGGGCCTCTTTACCTCTTCCTCTGTTAACATCCAAAAGTCCAAAGTAAATGAATCGCACAAAGTCAAAGAACTACAAATAGGTTATTCCACTTTACGCGCTGCACAGCCAACAACATAAATGAAAGATTAATTTTTAGCACTGCGCACAGACATAAAAGTTGGTCTAATTGACTTGGAACGAAAGTCTACTGAAGTGAAACTTTGTCCTTGTGTTTTCATGGCTATTTACATTGTTTTGTTCACAAGCTAGGTTTTTCTATGCTTGAGTTTCAACTGCTAGGGAAGAGAAGATAACACTTCTACTAGTCAGACTCAATCTCACAGGCACAAACATGACTCGAGTTGCACTACCACGGTAACCTCCCGCCCTTCAATGGGCAGGTTAACATTTTTGTCTCTGATATTTTGGTTAAAAGACTTGAGTCACAAAAAATCTAATTAAACAATATACCACAACACTTCTTACTAATAATACATTTATTGTTTTAGAAACATTACAAAGCATGCTCATCAATTTGTTTTGTTTTTTGGTGTAATTTTAGTGTAGAAAAAAATATTTTGGCTGGTAAAAAATCTTGAGTGAATGGTCGATTTTAAATCTACCTACCACAGTGACTGGTGGACCAAAAAGTAAAAGTTATGCCCTGTTGACAACTCTGCTAAGGCTACTCAGACAGACGTGCAACTCCCACCACAGTAATGGTCCAGCTCTTAAAGGAGCAGCTGAACATTGTCACACCCTGCCTCTGTGGCAATATTCAGTAAATAGGATAAAAAATGGAATATCATGCTTATCTGAACGTTTAGGGGGTGGCGAACTTGACGATGTCATGACGACTTGGGGGGCAGTAGGTTCAGAACTACAAAAAATATACACAAAATATATATAATATGCTCCTCTCCGTTGGTGGAGTTCATCAGAAACTTCCTTCACCATAGAGTGGTTTTGACCTTGGGTGATTCGATATAGTCTGAGCTGGTCTCTGCTCCACTCTGTTGGTTACAGCTTAGCTACGCACAATTGCATAGAAAAAACCTAAATGTCCCTTGTTTGTCACGAATGTTGAATAAAATTATATTTTAACTTACTCTGCCGATTGTCCGTGAGGTTGTGTAACGGAACTCTAATTCCTCCTCCTCCTCGGACGAGGAGAGGAGAGAGGGATCGGAAGACCAATTTGCAGCGAGGTAGGATGACATAATGAATTCATTTACAAAACGGAACTAAACACACGAAGAACACTTGAAAAAATACAAAACAACGTAGACTGACCTAAAACATGAGAACTACTAATACACGAAGAACGCACGAAGCAGGTACAGACTACAAACCAACGCTACAGTCCCGTGTGGCACGAACATACATACAGACACAGGAGACAACCACCCACAACAAACAGTGTGAAAACACCTACCTAAATATGACTCTCAATCAGAGGAAACGACACACACCTGCCTCTAATTGAGAGGCATATTAGGTACCCATTAACCAACATAGAAACAGAAAACATAGACTGCCCACCCAAACTCACGTCCTGACCAACTAACACATACAACAAACTAACAGAAATAGGTCAGGAACGTGACATAACCCCCCTCTTAAGGTGCGAACTCCGGGCGCACCAGCACAAAGTCTAGGGGAGGGTCTGGGTGGGCATCTGACCACGGTGGTGGCTCAGGCTCCGGACGCTGTCCCCACACCACCATAGTCACTCCCCGCTTCTGTATCCCCCTCCCAATGACCACCCTCCAACTAAACCCACCTAAATGAAGGGGCAGCATCGGGATAAGGGGCAGCACCGGGATAAGGGGCAGCACCGGGATAAGAGGCAGCTCCGGGCTGAGGGACTCTGGCAGCTCCGGGCTGAGGGACTCTGGCAGCTCCGGGCTGAGGGACTCTGGCAGCTCCGGGCTGAGGGACTCTGGCAGCTCCGGGCTGAGGGACTCTGGCAGCTCCGGGCTGAGGGACTCTGGCAGCTCCGGGCTGAGGGACTCTGGCAGCTCCGGGCTGAGGGACTCTGGCAGCTCCGGGCTGAGGGACTCTGGCAGCTCCGGGCTGAGGGACTCTGGCAGGTCCTGGCTGGACGGCTCTGGCAGGTCCTGGCTGGACGGCTCTGGCAGGTCCTGGCTGGACGGCTCTGGCAGGTCCTGGCTGACTAACGGCTCTGACGGCTCGGGACAGACGGGCGGCTCTAATGGCTCGGGACAGACGGATGGCTCAGACGGCGCTGGGGAGACGGATGGCTCGGATGGCGCTGGGGAGACGGATGGCTCGGATGGCGCTGAGGAGACGGATGGCTCGGATGGCGCTGCGGAGACGGATGGCTCAGACTGATCCTGTCTGGCAGAAGGCTTTGGCTGCTCCTGTCTGGCGGAAGGCTCTAGCGGCTCCTGTCTGGCGGAAGGCTCTAGCGGCTCCTGTCTGGCGGAAGGCTCTGTAGGCTCATGGCAGACGGGCGGCTTTGCGGGCTCATGGCAGACGGGCAGTTCATGCGGCTCTTGGCAGACGGACAGTTCAGGCGCCGTTGGGCAGACGGCAGACTCTGGCCGGCTGAGACGCACTGTAGCCCTGGTGCGTGGTGCCGGAACTGGAGGCACCGGACTGGAGACACGCACTTCAAGCCTAGTGCAGGGAGAAGGAATAGGGCATACTGGACCCTGGGGACGCACATTAGGCCTAGTGCGTGGTGCCGGAACTGGTGGTACCGGGCTGGGGACACGCATCTCAGGGCTAATGCGGGGAGCAGCAACAGGATGCACAGGACTCTGGAGACGCACAGGAGGCTTGGTGCGTGGTGCCGGAATTGGTGGTACCGGGCTGGAGACACGCACCATAGGACGAGTGCGTGGAGGAGGAACAGGGCTCTGGAGACACACTGGAAGCCTGGTGCGTGGCGTAGGCACTGGTGGAACTGGACTGGGGTGGGGAGGTGGCGCCGGAAATACCGGACCGTGCAGGCGTATTGGCTCCCTTGAGCACTGAGCCTGCCCAACCTTACCTGGCTGAATGCTCCCCGTCGCCCGACCAGTGCGGGGAGGTGGAATAACCCGCACCGGGCTATGTAGGCGAACCGGGGACACCATGCGTAAGGCTGGTGCCATGTAAGCCGGCCCAAGGAGACGTACTGGTGGCCAGATATGTAGAGCCGGCTTCATGGCACTTGGCTCAATCTAGCCCTACCAGTGCGGGGAGGTGGAATAACCCGCACTGGGCTATGCACCCGTACAGGAGACACCGTGCTCTCTACTGCGTAACACGGTGTCTGCCCGTACTCCCGCTCTCCACGGTTAGCCTGGCAAGTGGGCGCAGGTCTCCTACCTGCCCATGGCCCACTACCTCTTAGCCTCCCCCCCCAAGAAATTTTTGGGTAGTACTCACGGGCTTTTCGGGCTTCCGTCCCCTCATAACACCGGTTCCCTTCTCCGGTTTCCTCTGCTCTCCTCAGTGCTTCCAGCTGTTCCCATGGGAGGCGATCCCTTCCAGCCAGGATCTCCTCCCATGTGTAGCAACCTTTACCGTCTAAAACATCCTCCCAAGTCCATTCCTCCTTCTTGCGCTGTCCCTTCCTCCCTTTACACCGCTGCTTGGTTCTGGTTATTTGGTGGGTGGTTCTGTAACGGAACTCTAATTCTTCCTCCTCCTCGGACGAGGAGAGGAGAGAGGGATCGGAAGACCAATTTGCAGCGAGGTAGGATGACATAATGAATTTATTTACAAAACGGAACTAAACACACGAAGAACACTTGAAAAAATACAAAACAACAAAACGACGTAGACTGACCTAAAACATGAGAACTACTAATACACGAAGAACGCACGAAACAGGTACAGACTACAAACCAACGCTACAGTCCCGTGTGGCACGAACATACATACAGACACAGGAGACAACCACCCACAACAAACAGTGTGAAAACACCTACCTAAATATGACTCTCAATCAGAGGAAACGACACACACCTGCCTCTAATTGAGAGCCATATTAGGTACCCATTAACCAACATAGAAACAGAAAACATAGACTGCCCACCCAAACTCACGTCCTGACCAACTAACACATACAACAAACTAACAGAAATAGGTCAGGAATGTGACAGGTTGGTCCTTTAGTGGGTTGAAATTTGAGACCATATCCACAGGAAAGTATTATTAAACTGAATTCAAAACGTGTCTCTCTGTGTGTGGCAATCAAGATTTAGTTTGCTCCTGACCCAAGGCACGTGCACAAGACGGAAGTACATGCATGCGATGCATGCATACTAATCGAAGTCTTGCAGGTGTTTACATGGTTTTGTGCATGTGTCAGGTGATATTTTTTTACGGCAGTACCAGCGCTCTAAAAAGTCATAAATAAGACTTTCCGTGTCTCAAATTTCGACCCACTGAAGGACCAACCACACAGACAACTGGTAGAGTACGTCCAAATGTCATTTTATTCAACATTCTGGCTTGTCAATAAACTTTCCACATTTTTTAAGGGCTTTGTTTGACTGTACACTGAGTATACCAAATATTAGGAACACCTTCATAATATTGAGTTGCAGCTTCCCCTTTTTCCCTCAGAACAGTCTCAATTTGTCAGAGCATGAACTTTACAAAATGCCGAAAGCACTCCACAGGAATGGCGGCCCATGTTGACTCCAATGCTTCACACAGGTGCGTCAAGTTGGCTAGATGTTCTTTGGGTGGTTGACCATTCTTGATACGCTTGGGAGACTGTTGAGCGTGAAAACCCAGCAGCGTTACAGTTCTTGACACAAACCGGAGCGCTTGACACCTACTACCATAGCCCGTCAAAAACACTTAAATATTTTGTTTTGCCCATTCACCATCTGAATCGCACACACATGCAATCAGTCTCAGTTGTCTCAACGCTTAAAAATCCTACTTTAACCCATCTCCTCCCCTTCATCTACAACAGGGGTATCAAACTCATTCCATGGAGGACAGAGTGTCTGCGGGTTTTTAGGTTTTCCTTTCAATTAAGACCTAGAAAACCAGGTGAGAGATTTCCTTACAATTAGTGACCTTAACTCATCAATCAAGTACAAGGGTCAAGCAAAAAGCCGCAGAAATTCGACCCTCCATGGAATGAGTTTGACACGTGTGATCTACACTGATTTTAAGTGGATTTAACAAGTGACATCAATAAGGGATCATAGCTTTCACCTGGATTCAACTGGTCAGTCTGTCATGGATGAGCAAGTGTCCTTAATGTTTTGTATACTCGGTGTATACAAGTCATTTCACTTCAAAAAGCTAAAGCAAAAGGATTGTACACCCACCGTCTCAGATTGTTCTGAAATACTTTCTGTAGTTAACAGTTAAGATTAGCATTTCTGAAACATTTTGTTGATATATAATTTGATCTCACACTACATAGACATTTTTTCCAAGATTTGTATTGAAAAATATATGACCACCATGCAATGGTTTATAATTGTATTATTTTATTAGAGGTTGTCACATTTAGTTACTAGCCCATTTCTTCATTAAAGTTTTTGGCTTGTAGAAAAAAGTCTTCATTTGAGAATTGCACCATAAGGATGGCCCTCAGAGAGCTGCCATTTGTTGGACTATTCAAGGAGAGTTTGGTTGAAGCATTAGGTTGCTAAGATAAGGACAAACTGAATTGCTTTCATGGAGGACTGGCTTGACCACACAATTTATTTTCATCATGAGCACTTTCACACTAATTTATGCTAAATGAAAGCGACTTAAATGGCAAATTTCTCTAAACAGGGGGAAAAGAACATCACCAGATTCATAGGGAATACATTACAAATGGTGAAGAAGCAATACTCCAAGCCGCAGCTCCATACTACTTGTCAAACATAGAGAACTGATACTGGTTGTTGGGGTTGGATTGGCGTGGGGTGTGTGTGTGTGTGTGTGGGGGGGGGGGGGGGGGGGGGCTGTGGGTAGCTTGTGACAATTTTATTAAATTCCTCATGTCTTACTCATTGGTAGGAAGAAGTTTGTTCCAAATCAGATGTTGGGTAGTATATTAATTGAATATTATGTGAATCCTATACATTTAAAAGGGCCAATTTGGGTGCAATCAATTATCTTAATAACATTTCTAAGTAATGTTTCAGGAATGTCCTCTTGTCTGTTTCTACCTACAGAACAGATTTCAGAACAATATTGAGATGGAGGGTGTCATGGCTTGCTGAAATGACCGACACCAAGAGTTGGTATCACAGTCTGATTAATTAGAAAAATTGTAGCTGCGGTCAGCCTAATTTTCACTAGGTAGTCCAGCAAATGCATTTAATCAGCCCAACATGTTAATGTAATGTATTAAATCTACAGGTGTTCATCAAGGAGAGTCAAATGAGCAATTACCAAATTCTCTAACTAATTCCCCTTTAAAGGATGGCAAGTTGATGCCTGTAACAGATATGCCAGCACAGACAATTTCTCAGCACCAGGAACTTCTACTGGAAAGGAACCAGCACCAGGAACCTCTACTGGAAAGTAACCAGAAGTGGGAAAGAACCAGAAGTGGGAGCATCTACTAGAAAGGAAACAGCAGCTTGGAAAGGAACTGAAGGAGCCGAATAATAATATGGCCTGCATGATGAGGCAGAGAGCAGTAACTTCTTTGCTTACATTGTGTGTACAGCTGTGTTGGTGGCAGTGCTCTACATTAGCTACCACAACAAGCAGAAGGTACTTGGTTCCTGATTTACACACTACAGCTTTTGATTCTTGGTCATAATCTGAGTAATTAAACCATGAAAAGATGCCTCCGAAACAAGTAAATCCAAGACAGTAATGATGTCATGAATGTGTTTGATGAAAATATGTAAGATAGCGGTCAATGAAACAAGTTGTGACACAGGCCTATTATTGTCTATTTTTGCAAGATCATAACCTTTTGCGTCGAGGGAAAGAGGTTGCGATCGGGATGCCGGCCCAAGACCACAGAGTACACTAAACTGGAACAAAATGTAAGTATAAAAAAGATATGGTTTCCATAGTGTCAGTTCAATCCCTTTCATTGTTTTATTCATTGCTCTATCCATGCATGGAGGTTTCTGAATTTTGATATGATGCTCCCAATGTGTAATGCAGGGCGTCAGAAGCTTATTGGTTGTTGTTTCCGTCTGGCACTAATTTTTGTTTTCTTCTTCAGTAGTGAAGTTGCATCACTGTCATGCCAGAACTGTGGATATAGGTGTTAATTAAATAAGGCACCAAACTGATTCAAATCAAATGTATTTATAAAGCCCTTCTTACATCAGCTGATGTCACAAAGTGCTGTACAGAAATCCAGCCTAAAACCCCAAACAGCAAGCAATGCAGGTGTGGAAGCACAGTGGCTAGGAAAAACTCCCTAGATAGGCCAGAACCTAGGAAGAAACCTAGAGAGGAACCAGGCTATGAGGGGTGGCCAGTCCTCTTCTGGCTGTGCCGGGTGGAGATTATAACAGTACATGGCCTTAACAGGAAGCCAGTGTATGGGAGGCTAGCACTGGAGTAATATGATAACATTTTTGGTTCTAGTCAGGATTCCAGCAGAAATATTTAGCACTAACTGAAGTTTATTTAGTGCTTTATCCAGGTAGCCGGAAAGTAGAGCATTGCAGTAGTCTAACCTAGAAGTGACAAAAGCATGGATTAATTTTTCTGCATAATTTTTGGACAGAAAATGTCTGATTTTTGCAATGTTACGTAGATGGAAAAAAGCTGTCCTTGAAACAGTCTTGATATGTTCGTCAAAAGAGAGATCAGGGTCCAGAGTAACGCTGAGGTCCTTCACAGTTTTATTTGAAACGACTGTGCAACCATCAAGATTAATTGTCAGATTCAACAGAAGATCACTTTGTTTCTTGGGACCTCTTTGTCCGAGTAAGAGAGGAACGTTTGCAACCATCCACTTCCTTATGTCTGAAACGCAGGCTTCCAGTGAGGGCAATTTTGGGGCTTCACCATGTTTCATCGAAATGTACAGCTGTGTGTCATCCGCATAGCAGTGAAAGTTAACATTATGTTTCCGAATGACATCCCCAAGAGGTAAAATGTGTAGTGAAAACAATAGTGGTCCTAAAACGGAACCTTTGAGGAACACCGAAATTTACAGTTCATTTGTCAGAGGACAAACCATCCACAGAGACAAACTGATATCTTTCCGGCAGATAAGATCTAAACCAGGCCAGAACTTGTCCATGTAGACCAATTTGGGTTTCCAATCTCTCCAAAAGAATGTGGTGATTGATGGTAGCAAAAGCAGCACTAAGGTCTAGGAGCACGAGGACAGATACAGAGTCTCGGTCTGACGCCATTAAAAGGTAATTTACCACCTTCCCAAGTGCAGTCGCAGTGCTATGATGGGGTCTAAAACCAGACTGAAGCGTTACGTATACATTGTTTGTCCTCAGGAAGGCAGTGAATTGCTTGCCAACAGTTTTTTCTAACATTTTTGAGAGGAATGGGAGATTCGATATAGGCCGATAGTTTTTTATATTTTCTGGGTCAAGGTTTGGCTTTTTCAAGAGAGGCTTTATTACTGCCACTTTTAGTGAGTTTGGTACACATCCGGTGGATAGAGAGCCGTTTATTATGTTCAACATAGGAGGGCCAAGCATAGGAAGCAGCTCTTTCAGTAGTTTAGTTGGAATAGGGTCCAGTATGCAGCTTGAAGGTTTAGAGGCCATGATTATTTTCATCATTGTGTCAAGAGATATAGTACTAAAACACTTGAGTGTCTCCCTTGATCCTAGGTCCTGGCAGAGTTGTGCACACTCAGGACAACTGAGTGTGCACAACTCCAAGCTTTGGAGGAATACTCGGATTTAAAGAGGAGTCCGTAATTTACTTTCTAATGATCATGATCTTTTCCTCAAAGTTCATGAATTTATTACTGCTGAAGTGAAAGCCATCCTCTCTTAGGGAATGCTGCTTTTTAGTTAGCTTTGCGACAGTATCAATTTTTTGGGGAGGATTGTTCTTATTTTCCTTAATTAAGATGGAAAGATAGGATGATCGAGCAGCAGTGAGGGCTCTTCGTATTGTCTTTCCAAGCTAGTCGGAAGACTTCCAGTTTCGTGTAGCACCATTTCCGTTCCAATTTTCTGGAAGCTTGCTTCAGAGCTTGGGTATTTTCTGTATACCAGGGAGCTAGTTTCTTATGACAAATGTTTTTAGTTTTTAGGGGTGCGTCTGCATCTGGGGTATTGCGCAAGGTTAAATTGAGTTCCTCGGTTAGGTGGTTAACTGATTTTTGTCCTCTGACATCCTTGGGTAGGCAGAGGGAGTCTGGAAGGGCTTCAAGGAATCTTTGGTTTGTCTGAGAATTTTTAGCACGACTTTTGATGATCCTTGGTTGGGGTCTGAGCAGATTATTTGTTGCGATTGCAAACATAATAAAATGGTGGTCCGATAGTCCAGGATTATGAGGAAAAACATTAAGATCCACAACATTTATTCCATGGGACAAAACTAGGTCCAGAGTATGACTGTGGCAGTGAGTAGGTCTGGAGATATGTTGGATAAAACCCACTGAGTCAATGATGGCTCCGAAAGCCTTTTGGTGTGGGTCTGTGGACTTTTCCATGTGAATATTAAAGTCACCAAAAATTTGAATATTATCTGCTATGACTACAAGGTCCGATAGGAATTCAGGGAACTCAGTGAGGAACGCTGTATATGGCCCAGGAGGCCTGTAAACAGTAGCTATAAAAAGTGATTGAGTAGGCTGCATAGATTTCATGACTAGAAGCTCAAAACGATGTTAGCTCCTGCTGGTGGAGGTCCTGACGAACCACGTCCAGATAAAGCAAACGGAGCAAAAAAGTTGAATGGGAAAAAAAGAAGTTGAGTGAGGGAAAAACTAAAAATATAAACGGTAATTAAAAAGTAAAAACCGTAAAGTTGTCAGGTAGCTGTCAGGTAGTTGTCAGGTAGTAAGGTTAGCAACAAAATGCACAGCAGCACGTAAACAAGTCTGCAAGTTGTGACGGGAACTGACGGTGAAATTCAAAAGCAGCCTGATTCCTGGTGAAGAACACTTGCTTGGTTTAATCAATATATCTTTTTATTTTTACTTTTACAAATTGATATTATGTAATATGTCTTTGAATGCTTATTAGATGACAATGCAGAGGACACTTGCCTTATTGAGGGAATTTGTGAAGCTGAGAAAGATAAGCATGCCTTTGTAATTTCGCCACTTTGTGGCGTCCTTTGTGTTCTCAGTCAGTCCATCTGACTGATATATAGTACCTTGATGTACTGACTCAGGAAGATTATTTTATCACAGAGGAAATTGTTAAATTGTGGGGATTCTAATTGGTCCTTGCCGTGTGCAGGTTTTGCTTAAAATAAGCCATTTGTCAGATTTTGACATAAGGGTCCCATTGATGAAAATAGCGAACGTGCATAAAGATGGCAGAATTCAGATAGGACGTCATTGTTTTAGCACTATCCACTGAGTTTTAAACTATGGCACGCGCAATATGGTTCAATGTGCCAACAAATCAGCACAATTAACTTTTTTGTTTTTTCAAATTGCCGATTTCTTGAAGCTAAAATTGGGATCGTGTATACTCTGATAATGACCATACAAAAAAAGAGTAACACAGAGCAATTTAAAATACGGCGAGCAAAACAAGGAATTTGTGCTGCCATCTTTATGCACCTCCACTATTGTGAGATAATGACAATGTTGGTCAGATTAATGCAAATGTCCTTGTGTGTTTTGGAGTGTTGTGAAAATGGAAAATGGTGAAAGTGATTGTGTGACTGATAATGCAGGTGGATGAATGACTACTGAAGTTAACCTAGGCCTGAGTTCCAAATAGATTAAAGCTATAGTATCTAGCATGAGCATGTGACAGGGGTATTATGTAATTTATGTTCTTTGTTATCTATTGGGACCTAATGAGGGATAACATGAATAGCTGACCTGTGCCAAACTTTTCATGGTCTCAAGGAAGCTGTCATTTGAGGGCTTTAGGTAGACATTTTGACAAAATGAAGAGTATTGATGAACATTGAGGAATGTAGAGGATAATATCTATTGGATAAATATTTTCTTCGCTGTGAGCCAGTGTATTTCTCTCCTGTCTTTGCTTCGTAAAAGATCACTATATATTTCTATCCAGGACCTAGATATTTCCATACAGTGAGCTTCACAATGGTCAATAGCTGAGTATATGGCAAATGGAATTAGTCATTTTGCACAAATCCTTTTTGTATGCTGGACCAATTTAAGAAAAACAATGGATTAAGAAATGACATGGTATTATACTTTTCCCGATGTTGCCGTGGTTTGCTAACTGTTTTAATTTTTCTCACCCCATGCAAATGTGTTTTTCTTTTTTGCGGTTTGAGTTGAAATGAATAAAATGTATATAACAACATTCATTGCCATTCAATTATTCAGTATTACTTTTTAAAACAGTATTTTACTTGGGGACACCTGTCCTCTACCCTCAGCCTCTAGCCTCAGAGGACACCAAGTTGACGTTGTATAAATTCCAAACCAACTTTTTTGTTAAATAGTAAAGAGTGACATGGTCATTTTACTTAATTATAAATTCAGAATTATAAAGCACCACTTACAATTCAACTCAACAAGCTTGGTATAGAGTACCACATGATACCCATAAAACCTAGCGGTCAAACAAGGAAATGGTTCCAATGGTTTTCCCACCATTCATTTTCCCCATAGGGGATTTTAGAAACGCCTAAAATAAAGGCTGTGTTTAGATGTAGGCTTACCCTGGCGTGATGTTTTTGATAACCATGTAAATCTCACTAAACACAGCCCTTATTTTAAGTGTTTCTAAAATAAATGGTGGAAAAAACTATTGGAACCATTTCCCTGTTTGACCTCTAGGTTTTATGGGCATTATGACACCTCCACTATAAAACAAGATAGTAAGACGTGTTTACAAGGGATCATTTTAACAAACAGTGCAGTTCAAAGAGGAAGTATATCTCTAGTCTCTTAATAAATGTCAAGTTATTGTGACCGTGGCACAACCGCTGAGCTTGCACTCATACTGGGTGAGTTTTGACCTGATAATAGGTCCACAAGATTTGACCCGTTTGTGGGCGTCAAAGTGTTATTCCATGGTACTTCATTAGACCAATGCATAGTGTAGCTGAGCGACTCATGCCTGTGCTGCCGTGAACCAATGTGCGTCCACCCTGCTCCCCAACGAGATGTATTTTATCTGCTACCTCATCAAAGAAGTCACTCAGAGGTGAAGATGGAGTCTAACATGTATATGGATATAGTCCATCTCTGCAGTGGAAGTGTTTGTGATGTCATTGATGTGTGGCATTGATGATGCAGGTTATGTTGAAACGAGATACGACAGACTTGTCGTTTACAGCTCTGCCATTGCGGAGGAAGAGGTGTTTGGTGACTTGACACCCATGGAAACGGATTATCCAAAGGAAGTATGTAGGCAGCGTTGTGACGTGTGTGTGTGTGTGGACCATGGATAACTCTGACTGGCGGACAGATGACGATGGCACTGTTAAAATATATGGGAGAAAGACACTTATTAGGCAACAACACAAAAATACAAAATTACATTTTAAAGTAAGTGCCCATGAATTGATATAATTATCTGGCTGCATTCCAAGGCCACCTGCAGTCTACATCCCACAAATCTAAAAGCATTGGTTTGGTGGAGACATGGGTTCCATCTCAAATGGCAACCCTTTCCCTATATAGTGCACTACTTTGACCACCAGGGCCCATAGGGCTCCTGTCAAAAGTGGCGAACTATAAAGTAAAGAACGACATATGGATTTGTTATTTTAGGCCGATATTCAATATCATTCAGTTTGAACATTTGATGTCAATTTCCCAGAGACAGCCATGCATGCATTAATGCATCAATTTCAAAATGAAACAATACATTTGTTGTTACCAATGGTAATCATTTTATTTGAATGGTAAATCTCTTCATAAACTGGGTAAATGACGATGGCATAGGTCTACTCACAATACAGGTGAATGCATTTTCAGTAGGAGTGTGCATGAATTGAGTTATTGTGCTTGTTTTTGCTGATCAGTGGAGTCAAAGGTGCTACAGTAGCTTCAGTTTGGGACTTGTAGAAGTCTACAGATCAACAACATTTGCATAGAAGCATCACTCCAGCGTGTCACGCCTGTATGGAAGGACATCATATAGGCACTGCTGTACATTTGAGAATATAAAATAACCAGTGATGATTTTAGCATGTCAATCTTGGTGGGGCAATTAATTTTTTAGATGCATGCCAGCAAGCCACTACACAACACTAAACAATACATAAATTGCACTATAAAGGTGACAAACATTGCCTGCAAACTGTTAGGGCCTACATAAAGCTGTCCCAACAGAAGAGCTTTCTTTTCAGCACCATGGAGTGAATCCTTACCACTGCTACACCTGGCTATCAGCGTAGCCTTGTCTAGCAGCGAAACAGTTAATCCAGCCTCATTTACTGCCTTTAAAAAAAACATAGCTGATATGGCTGACTTGCTAAAACAAATGTGGTTTCTACTGACAATTGAGATGTACAAACTATGGCATAAGGGAACGTGAGCGGATAAGCGGCAATCTGTAATTTTGATTAAGACATTAATGAGCGAGCTAAGACGGATGTAGTCAATATAACTGTTTGTTCAGCACTTTTGAAATGTACAGCGACATAATTCAGAATATGGGCCATTCTTACAGTATTCTCCCTGTACACCAAGTCAGAACCGTAGGATATATGAAGGGGGCATATAAGCAGACAATTTAAGCTCTTACAATATTCGATGATGACCTTTTTTAAAACAGGCTATAGGCTACATGTGCACCACCAAGTCAGAACAGTTGGCTAAGTTATGAGGGGGAAAGGAACCAAATTGCAAAATACACTTAGTATTACTTTCTTAACTACAGTATACATATATCTCCCTGGCATATTCCATCATTTATGCAGCCGCATACAATACCTTTTTGGACTCACCTTGTTGTGCTGTGCTCACTTTGACAAGGTGGCGCGGCGGTCCTTCTTGTGAGCAAATTTTGGCATCAAACTTTGTCATCAGTCTGGCATTCTCTGGATTTATGGTGCTTTAAAGACAACTGGGAACTCGGAAAAAAACAATGTTGAATCATGACGTCAGGGATCTTCAGGTCTAGAAAGAGGCCAGAGTTCCTGATTTGGAATTCCGAGTTGGATGAATGTTCAAAACTTATTTTCCCATTTGGAGCTTGTTTTTTTCCAAGTTCACAGTTGTCTTGAACTCACTGAGATTCTGAGATTTCTCAAGTCTGAGATTTCCCAGTTCCAAGTTTCCAGTTGTTTTGAACTCGGCAGAAGTCATGCTGGATAGACAGCATGGCCAATGTATTTAACCTTTTCTGGCCCATGGTGTTGCATGTGAATGTTTATCCTTTTAAGCTTGGAAAGAGACCCTTAAACCCAGACTTGGACAACACACCCTCTTCACCGAATAGCTGGCTCGTGATTGCTTTGCAATGCTTGCAGTTAGCCACTGATTCCTTCCAAACCACTCATTGTTGAATTTGCAATTTCCAATTTGTTGTGTAAAGTTTATGTCCAATGGCCGATGAGCACTGATACATTTTATCTATAATTTCTCTTCATATGACAAGTATCGAAAAGGATTTCCCAGTAGATTGTATACTTGATTCATGATGATGACTGCTTGTCTAGCTTGCTAGCTATGGTTCTGAAAGTATGATGTTGACATGATCAGTCCAATCAAAGCTACGGTAGATATGTGATTTGACGTAATTGGATGGGCACTTTTAATGTAAATCTATGGCTGCACCCAAAGGGCTTGAACTTTCTAGCTCTCCCTGTAGATTTTGCGGGAACGTAGTGTCCCTATGAATGACAGAACACTGAGCCAATAGGCTCTATGCATTATACCGCCTCTAACATTCTAATTTACTTCCTACCGGGTTGATGACTTCTGCTATTGTTTTTATCATTAGCTATCTAACTGTCGTTGGTGCATTTCTGACTGAAATAGTTTGCAATGGCTACGTTTAAATTACAGCCGCGCGAAGGAGGTGCTAATGAACATTGTTCAGTGCCTCTGTGTTCAGTTTCTTCCAAATCTAATGGTATTGTGAGTTCCCATATTTTCCCGGTCGATGTAGAGATCAGAAAAAGAAACTGACCGCCCAACACGGCTTTGGTCTACAGCGATTTGCTGGTTCTTTTTTTGTTTATTTTATTTCACCTTTATTTAACCAGGTAGACTAGTTGAGAACACGTTCTCATTTGCAACTGTGACCTGACCAAGATAAAGCAAAGCAGTTCGACACATACAAAACACAGTTACACATGGAATAAACAAACATACAATCAATAATACAGTAGAAAAATCTATATACAGCATGTGCAAATGAGGTAGGATAAGAGAGGGTAGGCAATACATAGGCCATGGTGGTGAAGTAATTACAATATAGCAATTAAACACTGGAATGGTAGAATGTGCAGAAGATGAATGTGCAAGTAGAGATACTGGGGTGCAAAGGAGAAAGATAAATAAATAAATACAGTATGGGGATGAGGTAGATTGGATGGGCTACTTACAGATGAGCTATGTACAGGTGCAGTGATCTGTGAGCTGCTCTGACAGCTGGTGCTTAAAGCTAGTGAGGGAGGTAAGAGTCTCCAGCTTTAGTGATTTTTGCAGTTCGTTCCAGTCATTGGCAGCAGAGAACTGGAAGGAGAGGCGGCCAAAGGAAGAATTCGCTTTGGGGGTGACCAGTGAGATATACCTGCTGGAGCGCGTGCTACTGGTGGGTGCTGCTATGGTGAACAGTGAGCTGATGAGGATATACGTTTTTACACAAGGTACAGTAATGATTTGTTATTATCCAGCATTACTATTGTTTATTATTTACTATGAATTATTATTATTATCCCAAAGTCCACCTTAACTTTAAGAACATGTTTATTGTTATTTAAAACTAGGCTAGTATATCTTAGCATAAGTAGGCACATTGAATGTATATTGTCTTTACATTAGTTTACAGTTATCCCCCAAAAATGCTCCCAGGTCATTGCTGCAAATAAGATTTGGTTCTTAGTCCACTTCCCAGGTTAAATAACAGAACATTTCAAACAAATTCACTGCTGTGATGATAGCTGCTGTGAACTACAGTACGAATTGCAGTAACAAGAAAAACAGGCTACAATAGCATGTCTTGTGGTACTTGATGCTTACTTGATGCTTAGAGAAGATGGGCAAGAATATTAATGAGCTTTTTTGGTATTCAAATACTCTGGGTCTGTCTTTAGATTTGCAAGCTACACCCACCTGATGGCCTTCTGGCACTTGATTGAGCGGGCAGCAGAAACCAAGTTTATAAGAGTCACAAGCACCAATCCATCTGAAACAAGTGTACCTCGAAGAAAGCCAGTGGGACAACTTCATTAAATACTTAAGAGAATATTATTTGATCTTATTTTAATTGTTAAACATTATTTACTTTTTTGTTATGGACCAAATATAAGGACTATATTGTACTAAAACGGTCATCACTGCCATCAATCGACAAGTTCTTCTTGTTTATGACTCATCTGTCGCTGGGTCTGAAGCAGGATTTGGCCCATCGGTTCAGCATCCATCAATCGACATTACTATTCTTGCCCTGTCTGCTTGGATCAGCACGGATATGGATCCCCAAGGAAACCATCAAAGGCCACCTGAGTTCAAGGACTATCCAGACACCCAGGTAGTGATCGACTGCACTGAACTCCGCTGGCAGACACCATCTTCACTACTACTGCAGAGTGAGGTGTTTTCTTCCTACAAGACACACTGTACCTTTAAGGGCATGTTGGGAACGTCACCACATGGAGCTGTCACTTTTGTGTCATTGTTGTATGCTGGATCTGTGAGTGACAAGGAGATCTTCAAGCAGTCTGGAATTATTTCCTTACTCACCCCTGACATGGCCATCATAGTGGATTAGGGCTTTCTCGTAGACGACATTGGTCCGTGCAAGGTCTACCAGCCAGCCTTTCTGTCAAGACACACACAGATGCCAGCACATGAGGTTAGGGAGACCCAATCCATTGCCAGGCTGAGAGTGCATGTTGAAAGAATGATCCGCGGAGTAAAGGAACACAAGCTGTTTGACACAGTCATCCCCTTGACCATCTCAGGCAGCGTCAATCAATTATTTGCAGTGGCGTGCCTGTTGGTCAACTATCATAATGGACCTTTGGTCAGAGCATGGGCCAAGCTAGTGTAAATGTACATGTGTTTATTTTCTAGCAGCAAAATAATAATTTGTTTATCTACGACATGTATCAATAATTTGTGTGGAGCTTGTATTGTCTTTAATTAGGCAATGAGTTTAGGGGTGGGGGAAAGAAATCAAGTAAACACAGAATAGCCAGAATGCAAGATTGAATACAATGTTAGATTATGTGTAATTGATTAACTGAACTGTTGAACATTTTCTGAAATACGTTTTAAAAAACAAAACAAATCTATTCTACTGTAGTTTTCTTCACAAGAACATAAATTCTTATTATTCATAAAACCACTAAACTTGGCACCCATGCAGGGGATCCTTTCAGGTGTGAGAGACACTTCTGCAAGTAGTGGTACAAATACAAGTGGTCAACCTTCTCTCTTATAGTTTTTGAAACCTGTAGATCTTTATATATCCTTTCAACTAGGATGTCCTCCTGTGCACAGATGACAAAGTCACACCAGCTACAACCTGTAGATCTTTATATATCCTTTCAACTAGGATGTCCTCCTGTGCACAGCTGACAAAGTCACACCAGCTACAACCTGTAGATCTTTATATATCCTTTCAACTAGGATCTCCTCCTGTGCACAGCTGACAAAGTCACACCAGCTACAACCTGTAGATCTTTATATATCCTTTCAACTAGGATCTCCTCCTGTGTACAGATGACAAAGTCACACCAGCTACAACCTGTAGATCTTTATATATCCTTTCAACTAGGATGTCCTCCTGTGTACAGATGACAAAGTCACACCAGCTACAACCTGTAGATCTTTATATATCCTTTCAACTAGGATGTCCTCCTGTGTGCAGATGACAAAGTCACACCAGCTACAACCTGTAGATCGTTATATATCCTTTCAACTAGGATGTCCTCCTGTGTACAGATGACAAAGTCACACCAGCTACAACCTGTAGATCTTTATATATCCTTTCAACTAGGATGTCCTCCTGTGTGCAGATGACAAAGTCACACCAGCTACAACCTGTAGATCTTTATATATCCTTTCAACTAGGATGTCCTCCTGTGTACAGATGACAAGGGTCACACCAGCTACAACCTGTAGATCTTTATATATCCTTTCAACTAGGATGTCCTCCTGTGTACAGATGACAAGGGTCACACCAGCTACAACCTGTAGATCTTTATATATCCTTTCAACTAGGATGTCCTCCTGTGTACAGATGACAAAGTCACACCAGCTACAACCTGTGAGAACGATTTGACCTTGCACCTGCCAGTAGTAAGCATGAGATCTCTTCAACTTCAGCTGGGTGCACTACGAAGCCACACGGAAAGAAGTTAACATTCTTCAGTGTGCAGTACTCCTGTACAGCCACTGGCTCCATGGCTAGCCCCCTCTTCATCTCCATGGTCTGCATATCAGATCCCTTGAACATCCGCTCAGCTAGGTCAGCTGAAGTCTCTCCCCGGACATGGCAAACCAAACAAGAAGATGTTATTCTCATTTTCCTGAGCTGATGTCATTCCGGGCTGCTGCTCTGCTCCCTTGTAGCAACCTCGACTTTGTGTGACATCTCGTAGGTTGTCTCTAATGCCTTGAGGTGGAACTGCTTCTGATGGCTAACGACGTAAGCACACTAGGAAGACTGAAGCCTGTGTAGCCATCAAATGGAAGTATTGGTGGAGAAGGGGCATCGGCAATTTTCCAAATTCCATGGTCTTTGGCTGTGGAAGCTGATAGGACAGCACGCTGCCAGTTTGCACTGGCCCAAAGGCGGACTCAACCAGGGGCACGTCAGCTGACATTTACATTGTTGTCACAAGAGGGGCACAAGAAGTGGAGAAAAGTTGGAATACGTTTCTGAGAAGGTCCATGTCAGGCATGTATCCATTGAGTGCTTTGTAGAGAGAACTTCTGCAAAACATTTTTAAACCTTAACATCAGGTTGGAGAGATTACGATGACAAAGACTCATGTAACTTTTCCAGAAACAGCACAAGCCCGAAGTTCAAATAAAATGGATTAAAATATACAGATTATATATTTCCCTCCAGTCTTTGTCCCAAACATTTGTCATTACATCGTAAAGATGCCACTGTTTAGGCTTATCATCTGGATACAAAAAAAAATCACAAGAAAATGTTTTCTAAAATGTTTCCATTCTAGGAACTTCCAACTTACCTTATTCCGTCAGCACATGAGTTAGTAGGTTTACGGAACTCTATCCCATCAACCGAACCTGGCTCCCCACCCTAATTAACAAGGATTTACTGTTACATAGGCCGAATACTTTTCAGGTGCATTTTTTATGAATACTGATGGACTCACAAGTGTTCTTGGCTTGTGCCAACACTGTTCTGTGTCTGTGCAGCTGTGAACTGATGGTGCAGTAGGAATGTTTAGTTGAGAGTAGTGCGCTGGCTGGTAAAGAAGGACCACCAGATGATTGCACATAGCACTTCCTGCAACACAGGAGCAGTGGCTATGTGTCACGAATCCCGCCGAAGATGGTGCCTCTTCCTGTTCGGGCGGCGCTCGGCGGTCGTCGTCACCGGCCTACTAGCTGCCATCGATACTATTCTTTTTGTTTCTGTTAGTTTGGGCTGATTGGGTGCACCTGTTTTGAGTTTAGTTTTGTGGGTAGGCTATTTAAGGGCAGTAAGCCCGCTGGCTTTTGTGGGGCTTGTTTCTCTGTTATTTGGTGTTGGATTGTATTGTGGATTTTTTATTTTTTCTGGACAGTTTAGTCCTGTGTTTTGGACTTGTATTTTCATGCGCCCGTGTGTTTAGGGCATGATCGTTTTTCCCTGTCTACTGGAAAATAAATCCACGTTCTTGAATCCCTGCTCTCTGCGCTTGACTCCTCCACCCAGTACTCCTAGCAGCTCTGACACTATGGACCACTATCACCTGTACGAAGTGCTTTAACACCATCTGTGGAGATAAGATAAGTGAGAAACAAGAATGATGCGGTCCATAAATAACAATAAACATAGTAGTGTCTGGTCTTCTTAACTAGGGGCTCATTTAACTATACAGGAATACATTGTGTCTCAGTAACACAATTCCCAAACACTGCATCAACAGATCTGACCAAATAACCTGTTAAGTGTGCAATTCAAAATTGGGATTGGGACCCATCATTAATATCTATCTATTGATAAGATTAAACGTTGACACTGTCTCCAACACATTTTGACCATGATGACAGTGTCCCACAGGAGATGTTTAACAAGGTCCCTAGTAGCTATCTATAACTTTTTATAAGGGATTTGCGTCAATTCAAATCTGTTATCAGGACAAAATGTGATTCAGAGTCACCGAATATACTTTAAGTATTTTTATTAAACTCAAGCGATAAATGGTAAATGCAATTTTTGTATATACGGGTTCTCTGTATCACCTCACAGGGCAGAACAGAGAACTGGCAGGATGTAAGTAAACAGCTGTTCTTATACTGTGACAGACGTAGTTCCAACCCGTCTGTTGGCCTATCACAGTAGAGGCTGAGCGTGGTTTAAACTTTGCTCAGCCTATCGCCGGCGCTCAGACTGGTCCCAGCCTCTTAGCGCTCCTTGGTGTCCGGCGCTGTTGCTGTGTAGATTAAGCTCCCACACCCTAGAGACTGGGGCCAGACAGTTCTGTAATATTGTTTGAGCTATTTGCACCTGCATAGATAGCATACTGTTCTCGCTCAAGGTTAACCGCAGCTTCTCCGCACACTATCTGGGGCACAATGTTACTTTCAGCACAGACACCCAGGCGCCCAGGCTAACAGTTGCTAATATTATATCACATATATCACATCAGCTAATGTTAGCTATTAGCTCCTATCTGATATTTTATCACCATGTTTATCTAGCCAGCTGGGTAGCCTAGTCGCTAATATAGCTAGCTAACACCATAGATGAAAGGGTTATTTATTGTAGGGTTATTTATTATTCTTAGCTATCTGCTTAGCTAGCTTGCATGTATGTCTGGGTACGCCGGCACAAGCCTTTTTATTAGTGAATTAGCTAAACTAATATTTCAACAGGAGTTTGATTTTGGTCTCTGTGTCAATTCATCCATTTCTCAATACTGCACCTTTCTGTTGGAGAATGAGCTTGCTTGCTGCTATTGATTTTCACAGCTAGACATTCCTCGGCATTGTGCCGTGCTCATGGCTCAGGTGGTGAGTGGCGGCTGGCATAACATCAGCTTTGCTATGTAGAGGGACTATCGGCTAAGCCGATAGAGAAGAGTTAATAGGCGAGAGAAGGCCAAGGTAGCTAATAAGATAACATTTGGGACACAATCGACCAATCATACCAAATGAGGAAGTAAGGAGGTGTTGAACATTGCAGGTAGGCATAGAGGTAGACAGAGGGCTCTTTGCTTCGGTGCCATAATGGTTCTGTGATGGCATTGGCAACGCCATTGAAGGCCTTCTCCATTTCACAGTAGGCAAGGGCGCATACTGCCACCTGGAATGTGTTGTCTGAACAGGTATAAAGACAAGGTTAATGATTTACTTCCACATGTAGGGTGCATGCTAGGCACAAAACTACCTCCATACTTCCATTCTATTTTTTAAAGCGGTACCGGTTGCCTTCAGACCAGTCCCATGACACTTGTGGGGGTCATAGAGCAAAACAGATAACACCATCTTGTTCGTGAGAATCTCCCCTTTCGTATGCTACAGACGTTTTCATGAGAAGACAGATTTTCGGGATGTCTCATGGTCTGACAAACACTGCTGTAGCTCGGCCAACTTCCACCGCAGATACGGAAGGCCGCCATAGGTGGATGCGGTGGATTAAGACGCAGCCCAAAAGCTTAAACTGTCGGGTTTTGTTGGGGATTTTTTTATTATGTTACTTAGATTGATGCACCAGTGCGTCAATAGATTCTAGGGGGTTTTAACCTGGCTCCTCCTCTTCAGCTAGAAGTGGATTAAACAAGTGACATCAATAAGGGATCAAAGGCTGTCACTTCTATTCACCTGGTCAGTCTGTCATGGAAAGAGCATCTGTTTTTAATGTTTTGTATACTCAGTGTATGTCAATCATTCAATTAGCCCATGTCAGTAAACGTATAGTAATCATGGCTAAATTACCGACCGGGCAAGGACCCTGACTTCCAGTGGGCCCCCATTGATTTTGTTAGTCACTTTCACTCAGATATCATATTAACATGGCATAGGTCATGGCAAAATGTGTAGCTTTAAACCTGCAAAAATGTCTCCCCACCCCATGGCAAAATGTGTAGAATTGCAGGAAATTAGCTGTAAAACTGCAACAAAAGAATATGTTCTGTTAAGCAAACTTATGTGTTTACCATTTGTTAATCAAATGTTTTTTTCTGCTAACAGATCCCTCTCTACGTATTCAATTATAGTTTTTAATCCCGGTGCTAAGATAATGTGAGAATGTGTAGCAGCTAATTGTATAGCTAATAGGCTATGTGTTTGTAGATCAACTGTGGTGAATGAAGCTGGGGATATTTCTTGCTGTTCTCCAACTATCATTTTAGATTTGTTATATTGTATAGAAATGCAGTGAATGAGCTTCAAATGATGAGCCAGTCAACCTCTGAAAATAACATACAATAACAGCTTCTATCTCAAGGCCATCAGACTGTTAAACAGCCACCACTAACATTTAGCGGCCGCTGCCAACATACTGACTCAACTCCAGCCACTTTAAAAATGGGAATTGATGGAAATTATGTAAAAACGTACCACCAGCCACTTTAAACAATGCCACCTAATATAATGTTTACATACCCTACATTACACATCTCTTATGTATACGTATATACTGTACTCTATATCATCTACTGCATCTTGCCATCTTATGTAATACATGGACCACTAGCCACTTTATACTATGCCACTTTATGTTTACATACCCTACAGTACTCATCTCATAGGTATATACCGTACTCTATACCATGTACTGCATCTTGCCTATGCCGTTCTGTACCATCACTCATTCATATATCTTTATGTACATATTCTTTATCCCTTTACACTTGCGTGTATAAGGTAGTAGTTGTGGAATTGTTAGGTTAGATTACTTGTTGTTATTACTGCATTGTCGGAACTAGAAGCACAAGCATTTCGCTACACTCGCATTAACATCTGCTAACCATGTGTATGTGACTAATAAAATAAAATTTGATTTGATTTGATTTGATTTACAGTGCCTTCAAAAAGTGTTCATATCCCTTGACCCCTTGATTTATTTTGTTGTGTTACAGCCTGAATTCAAAATTGATTAAATATATTTTTTTTCTCACCCATCTACACACAATACCCCATAATGAAAAGTGGAAACATTTTTTTAGACATTTTTGCAAATTTATTGAAAATTAGAAATATCTCATTTACATAGGTATTCACACCCCTAAGTCAATAATTTTTTAAAGCACCTTTGGCAGCGATTACAGTCTTTCTGGGTAAGTCTCTAAGAGCTTTCCACACATGGATTGTGCAACGTTTACCCATTTTATTGTTTTTTAAATTCTTCAGTCTCTGTCAAATTGGTTGTTGATCATTGCTAGACAACCATTTTCAGGTCTTGCCATAGATTTCAGTCAACTGTAACTCGGCCACTCAGGAACATTTACTGTCATCTTGGTAAGCAACTCTAGTGTAGATTTGGCCTTGTGTTTTAGATTATTGTCCTGCTGAAAGATGAATCTCCCATTGTCTGGGGGAAAGCAGACTGAACCAGGTTTTCTTCTAGGATTTTGCCTGTGCTTAGCTCCCTTCTGTAATCCCCCCCCCCCCCTTAAAAACTGGTCCCTGTTGCATGTTGCATGTTGTAACATGTTGCAGCCACCACTATGCTTGAAAATATGGAGAGTGGTACTCATTAATGTGTTGTATTGTATTTGGCATAACACTTTGTATTCATTACAAAAAGTTTATTACTTTGCCACATTTTCTGCAGTATTACTTTAGTGACTTGTTGCAAACAGGATGCATGTTTTGGAATATTTGTATACTGTACATGCTTCCTTCTTTTCACTCTGTCAATTAGGTTAGTATTGTGGAGTAACTACAATGTTGTTGATCCATCCTCAGTTTTCTCCTATCACAGCCATTAAACGCTGTAACATTTTTAAAGTCACCATTGGCCTCATGGTGAAATTACTGAGTGGTTTCCTTCCTCTCTGGCAAATGAGTTATGAAGGACAACTGTATCTTTGTAGTGACTGGATGTATTGATACACCATCCAAAGTGCAATTAATAACTTCATCATGCTCAAAGGAATATTCAATGTCTGCTTTTTTTTTTACCCATCTACCAATTGGTGCCCTTCTTTGTGAGGCATATATATAGGAGGGTTCTTTCTTCCCCATGGCAGTGTGCAGGCAAGGCTGATCATATGATCATTTCTTACCAAACTGAACACTATATGGGCTAAAATGGCATAGGCCTAGACATCCCCGTATTAAGTGTTTCATTCTATTGTATTCAGACTCACTGCAGAGATTATTTTGGTTTAGCCCTAATCTGTTGCCAATGTGAAAACGCTTGGATGGCGCCTACAGGCAAGTTTCTGGTTACTGAGGGAACGCAGATGGTAGAGGAGACTGACGGGCATTCATTCTGTCATCAGTTTGCATTACAATAGAACGTACTCGTAGATCTGTGGCAGCTGGAGTCCGTAGCTTACAAGCGCTCGCATACAAAATACAGACATCTGCGGGTTAATTCCTCGTGCCATCCAAACACTCCTTTGTCCAGGTTTCAGTCTTGTTATATACTCTCCATTATTAACCGCCCATCAGAGGCAGCTGCTCCGCACTCACCCGACCTCTCTGCTCAAGGCAAACTGACGCACTCCACGGGTAAATTGGAATAGGTTTTTGTGCGCTGCGCATCACAAAACCATTAATGATAAAGATTCGCTTTTCATTCAGAATATCTATACTATATATCACTGACAATTTTGTACATCGCTCATTTTATCCTAAAAGGATTAGTCGGACACTGTTGGAGCCATTTATCGCGCCATCCTTGCTGACACAGATGGTGCGAGACAGGTGCATTTTGGACCGATGGTCAAACCTGCATCGATGCAAAAGGTAAGAGACCACTGACCGATTTTCTATCTTCTGATATTCGTTGAATAATATGTTTAATTCTTCATTTTAATCTGTGAAACGCTCCCAAAACCGTAGCTTCAGACAGCCTAAAATTATTGTTCCATTGCCTGGTTTCTCTCCTGGGGAGAATAATACACGTGATCATTATGCTGAGGAGAATATAGGTTGAGAAATTATTAAAACAGTCATAATGTATGGTGTTCAATGGTTTTAATCATCATTTAATCATCAATCTGTGTGACGAATCGTTATTGCGAGATGCATTTGGAAAGTATGTCTTATAACACAACGTACAAAACATTATGAACATGAAATGGTCAGTAATTTGGATATGATTACTACAAATTTAGATAGCTGGCTAGACTAATTTACTAGTCAAATGTGTTTTTACTGACATGGGCGAATTGAGTGACTTTCAGTGACTGGCATACACTGAGTATACAAAACATTAAGAACACCTGCAGTTTTTCCATGACATAGACTGACCAGGTGAATCCAGGTGAAAGCTATGATCCCTTATTGATGTTAAATCCACTTCAGTCAGTGTAGATGAAGGAGATGAGACAGGTTTAAGAAGGATTTTGAAGCCTTCAGACAATTGAGAGATGGATTGTGTATGTGTGCCATGGGCAAGACAAAATATTGAAGTGCCTTTGGGTGGTTGGAGGGTTGCAACTCGATATTAGGAAGGTATTCTTCATATTTTTTACACTCAGTGTATATGTGGATTTATGAGAGCTGAATACCATTTCAACGCCCCCATTTCAGTTTAAAGGCAAAGACACGCAAATCTCTGCAGGACCAACTAGTCTAGCCCTACATAGTAAATCATTTAGACATTCGAATGCAGCAACAGCACAGTGAGTCAGCTACCACTGTATCATATGCCTTGTTTGTTTAGGCTAGCTATTCTGTTCCATGATGGAGATAAATAAATACATAATTATAGGATATGCCTATACATCATACATGTTTCTTTGAGGAGAAACACATCAGTTTGTGATGAAGCAGGGGCCGTGTGCATCCATCTAGTTTTATTAGAAACAGTTCTTATCTCACCCTGTCCACCTCCACTGCTGCTGTTTAAATAGAACAGTGCTGCTGGCTAATGGATGCCCTCTGTCTACAGTGGCCAAACCCACAGCCCAGCTGGCAGGACGCACGTCCCCATGACAACTGGGATTCCCTGGGGTCCCTGATGGACTGATGAATACAGGAGTAGGGAGACAGGTATGCGTCCAGTATATCCACACATATTGAAGGGGTTCTTCTAAAGACAGAGGATTAACCACTACTATTGGTGGTAATGATGTCTTGTAGGCTTCCGTTCCTCCATGAAATTTGTATTGACTATTGTTTGTATTACGGGAGCTACCGAAGCAAGATATTCATTTCAATTAGGTCAGTTTAAGGTAAAACATTTCAAATAAGATGAAAAAGGTTAATCAGGTCAGTTAGTAACTGTTCCTAACCCTTCCCTCCTGCATCCCATGGTATATTTTGGCAGTAGTCAAGTCCAACGGTCCAGCCTCTCCTTGGTAGGGTTTTGGGGGCAGGTGTTCCAGGGGGTTGCGTTCCACTTTCTGCTGCTCGCTGCTCTGTGTTTCTCTCCAGATATGCTGAGGAGGATACTGAGATGGTGCCAGCCCTCAGAAGCCATTTAGACGAGTCAACAACATGACCAGACTGACAGAGCTGTCTACAAAGCTGTTTTCTAAACAGGTACAACTATTTCTCAAACTAATTTAGATTTTCGTTGAAGTCATTGACTAAGAATGTATATTTGTTACCAATCTATATTCAGAGAGAGCCAAAACCCTTTCAAATGCCCTTGTTAGATAGACAATCCAGAAACCTACGCTGAGGTGGACTCTCTTCCCCCGATATGTCTGTGAGGTTTTGTTAGAATATTGGCATTTGAGCAAATGAGACCTCTCGTTGCACACTGGTTCAAGGGCCTTCTACTGACACAAAGACTAGTGCTGCTATTGAGGATGTACTGTACAGTATGTTCTCATGCCAAGAGAGAGGGTTAAAGCTGAGCGATAAGTGCTTTTTGAAGTTGGCTCGATTATTAAAATATAATCACGTTCTTATTCGATTTAAATATGTTTTTACATTAATTAAATGCATTATGAAATAATGGCATTAAAATTATTTAAAGTGAACCTTTAATTGCCAAAACATTGAACATATTCCATTGTCTCTGTCAGTAGTGTATATTACTTCATTTTTATTTGAGGACTTTATTATTTTTAATTCCTTAAAGCAGTGGTATTGAAACTTTTTCAGCAGGACCCCATTTTTTTGCCAGCATTTCTGGGGACCCCACTGCCTTAGTCATATCTCATCTCTGCTTAGGCAGTAGCAGCCAGCCAGCCAAACATCTAATGTTATCTCTGTGCTCCCCATATTGTATTACTGGCTTTAGTCTTCTCTCATCTCTCAGCCAGCCAGACAACCATCTAATGTTATCTCTGTGCTCCCCATATTGTACTACTGGCTTTAGTCATCTTATTTAGCTAGGCTAGCCTGCCTAGCTGTCTGACAAAATCATTTTACTGGTTTTTCAAAGTAGATAAGGCATACATTCACGAATGGTCTCTATCCCTCTCGTCGCTGTGTTGTGTACATTTCTCTCTCATGCGGATTTACGCGGTCTGTGTGTATCTAACCCGATCTATCCACTGAGGTACAAAGAAATGGAGAATGAGTCCAAGATGTCTGACTGTTGTTTTCAAGGTAATCTACTCATGTTCGCATACACCGATTCATGGACTGTCTATATCCGGGTTGCATCTGGTTTAAATGGACCAACATCACATGCGCACTAGCACTCAATGCGCACAGGGAGCAGCACGAGCAGTGGTGACATCATCACGTCATCCAAAATTGTGGCAGACATTGGATGAATCTAACATTTTAATATTTTCGGCGATGAGTGATCTAAAAGAGAGGGTATATGAGAGGGTATATGATAGGGAGGGTGACATGGAAAGTAAGGGATTAGTTTAGTGTGTTAATTTATAAATCCACCGCATTCTAAAAGTGCAGTCGCCCTATACTGTCACAGAGAAGAGGTGGAGAGCAAAACAACCTGAAAGTAGAGCCATAACTAAATCCGATTTGTCTAATCTGCTTTCATGGCTGATTATCTTTAATATCTGACGTATGCCAGATCAGCCTATAAAATGTGTTTGGTTGGGTCAGGTCAACCAAGAGCTAGAGAAATAGAGGCTGTGGAAGGGTAGCCTACATGTGTGCTGAGAGTGGAGTTGAGGGTGAGGGACCGTGCTGTGGGGGAGATTGTCCTCAGAAGCTTTAAAGCTTAGAATCCTGCCCCTGGCCAATAATCCTGATTTCATGCATTTCACAGATTATATATACACACACACACACACACACACACACACACACACACACACACACACACACACACACACACACACACACACACACACACACACACACACACACACACACACACACACACACACACACACACACACAATTAATGTCTGTTGTCCTCTTCACCCTAGCACCATGTCAGCCTAAACTAATGGCTGCTTCTCTGCTTCCTCCACCTGTTTTAGTTTCGGTGTCCACAGCCAAACTGCCACAGTCACTTTTTCTCTGCTCCCTCCACCTGTTTTAGTTGAGGTGTCCACAGCCAAACTGCCACAGTCACTTCTTCTCTGCTCCCTCCACCTGTTTTAGTTGAGGTGTCCACAGCCAAACTGCCACAATCACTTCTTCTCTGCTCCCTCCACCTGTTTTAGTTGAGGTGTCCACAGCCAAACTGCCACAATCACTTCTTCTCTGCTCCCTCCACCTGTTTTAGTTGAGGTGTCCACAGCCAAACTGCCACAATCACTTCTTCTCTGCGCCTGTCAAACTCTCTGCTATTCAGTCCATCAGTCTTTCTCTGCTGCTCAGTTGTCTACACATCTTGTGTAATGTAGAACAGAACTCAGTGACTGTGTTGTCATGTCATCCCCCCTGCAGTTGTCAACGCGGTTCATCCTTACCGAATTGGAACTGGGACGGGAACTGGGACCTATGGCTTTCACCCACTGACGAATGAACAGTACTACAAGGCTACTGACGGAGCACACTTCTTTTGCTATCGATTTGTGTTAGGAGACCTTGATTATTATTGTTATTATTATTATTATTTGGAAGTACCATTGGCACATTGCTGGCCCCTTTAATTGTAGTCTATTTTATGCCGACGTCATTCAGGACCACATTTCATGCCATAAGAGAGACCCATAAAGGGTGGGGTTTTAGTGTTGTCTGATGCTTTGGCGCTTTCTTTACCTTAAATATTGTTTACATGAGGGAGCTCTCTCCCCTCTGTAAAATAACACTTTATCATCCCCTTCCACACTGTTCAGCTGATCAAAGCAGAGAGAGACTAACACCTCTCTCTGATGTCTACTTCTCCTCATGCTGTCAGCACTTTTCTCTTCTCGGTAACCTTGGCAGCACTTTTAACACCTTACTCACTTCCTTCTACCTCTGATGTCTAACATGACTAACAAGGTTGAGTCTGCTGAGATGGCCTTCCTGCTAATTTAATTGATGTGCTCCTAAAGGCGTCAGCATGCTTCAGTTTGGCTGACGCCTTCCCGAAGTCGGCTAGGTAAACCGAACAAGTGTGCTTGCATCCTCCCTTAAAAGACCTTCACTTGAAAAACAATAAAAAAGCGGCAATAGTACCGATTGTCCATTTTGACATGCCGTAGCCAATATAAACTTACTCAAAATATTCAGAATGAATCTAAGATAACTCAAGAAATCCGTCATAAAATTTGACGTTTTTGCGGAGGAGATCTTAGTCGCGCAATTTTACATCTAACTGAGATGTTTGGTGCAGTATTTCTCAATGAAAACATTTGCATGAAAACATGTCGTCTCTCGTTGAATTACAACAAACGAAGGAGCGTAGATTTCGGCTACCGACTTCGGCTTGCCTCTAGAAAAAATGTTGTGTGCTCGAACAGCCGAAAAAACCCGTACCAAAGTCCAGAACGAACAAAAACGTCACAAAATGATGTCATAATTTATGCACAAATTCTATTCAACTGTTTTGGCTGGGAAGCATGCGGATGTCTTAACCCAGCTGACATACCCATACCACTCCAGCAGCTAATGCTTGTTATCATTAGTCTACTCTAACGTTACAGGAGTGTTATGAGGATGTTACGACTTTAATAGAGTTGTGTCAGTGTTTGTGGCGGTGTTTGGATGGTCTCCCGAGGCCTGGTTTGTCTTGTGATTTCTGCATGTACTGCAACTCCCAATAACCTCAGCTAGAGTCATATAGAACTAACCAACACCAGAGTAAATCTGATTTGCTAACCTGGACTAACAATCTAACAGTCACTAATCAAGCTAATCAACCAAACTCAAACCCAAGCCCCGTTGAGGGGAGGACGGCTCATATGAATGGCCGGAACGGAGCAAATGGAATGGTATCAAACAAAATGGAAACCATATATTTGATGTATTTGATACCAGTCTATTCATTCCGCTCCAGCCACTAGCCCGTCCTCCCAAATGAAGGTGCCAACAAATTCCTGTAATGTAGTTGTACATTTTCAGTTTAAGAGTGAAGCTCTTAGTGTAATTAATTTCCTTACCCATTGAAACCAAACCATCAGCTCTCTTGGCATTCCTTAATAAATACACTAACAAATACCCTCTAATACCTAACAGTACTAATGTCTGGTAACAGACATTTTGTTACTTATACTAACCTGTACTATACTAACTTGTACCTCTCCCATTTCCCTGAAACCCTTCTTCCGCCAGACACAGATCACCCAAAATCATATACAGTTACTATGTATTTATCTATCTGTCATAACCTTAAGCTCAGTATGTTGCTTGTTGAGAAATGTTACTTTTGGCCCCTGAAGCGCAATGGTGAGAATGATTCCAGGATCTGGGATGGGAAGCTGGATTAACCAATAGATTTAAAGACAAAGCGCATCTACCTACCTGTAGCTCACTGGGTTGGCCACACACTTCTGCTCAGGGGGACGCCTAAAAACATGTTACAAAGGTTTCAGTAACTATGTTAAAGATTGTTATTATTTTTGTAAAAATTGTTCCATCTTAATAGTTTAACAAATAATGGCTGACAAATGTTTGTACCCCTGTCCATTGTGTGGCCAACCTCTAAAAGGTGTTGCAGCTCAGTGCTTGGTTTGTAGCCTGCATAGACACATGTGTATTCTCTTATTAGATAAACCAAAGCAAATAGCAACCCTTACCTGCTTTACTACTAACTGAGTGGTGACTGGTACTAACAACCCCAGATGAGGCCTAACAATTTGGCCATTGATTTCTTGCTCTTACTAACATACTGTATCTTCTCTCAGACTAACGTGTGGTGCTTCTTTCAATGCTATCGACCCGTACTGCGACCAACTTATCACCCATCACTTCACCCTGCAGTATCTTTTCTTTACTTCCTGAGTTGTCATGAGGATAGACATCCCTGTGTCCTTGATCGTGTGACACTTTACTAACCTGCACTGGAGTGAGAAAGCACTAACTATTGGGGCATGAAACAGCTTCCCACAAACTAACAAACTAACTAACCTACTAATGAACTAATTATCTAACAAACTAACTGAAATGACTAATTGTGTGCTGAGAGTTATCAGGTATTGAGGTTTTGGTTCAGCAAGCCATCCCCCTCTCTGGTGTGTGTTGTGTGTGTGTACGTGTGCATGTAATGTATACTGCAACTAGCTCTCACAGTCTCATGTCAGAATTAGACGTTCATCCATGTTTCTCAAACATCACATTTCAAATTTCTTCCAAACTTTGAATTTCAAAGTGTTTAAGGTTAAGGTTAGGTGTTAACTACGAATGGTTAAGTTTTGGAATAGGCTTAAAACAAAAATCTTAAAAACAACTTCATATTGAGGGATTTGAGCGCACAACCTTTGGGACATGAGGCAAAAACAACTTCATATTGAGGGATTTGAACACACAACCTTTGGGACATGAGGCAAAAACAACTTCATATTGAGGGATTTGAACACGCAACCTTTAAGACACAAGGCAGATGCCATTTGCCATCTACCATCCCCACCTATAACCCCCTAGCAAAACTGAAACCTACTTGAATCTAACAGCGCTCACTGTTGCCCCTAGAGGCCAGTTTCCACATCATCTCCTGACATCCTCAGACATGGAAGAACGTTGAATACTGACTTGTATCAAGGGTGATCTGGCTAGCAGACCTGTGGTTATTAATACTAACCTGTACTGTGGATGATGTTGTCTGGGCTTGTAATTTCAAACACATTAACATTAACTACTCTTTGCTTTGTGCACAGAGTCTGAGACAGAATCTTCTCCCATTTCCCTGAAACCTTTCTTCCACCAGACACAGACCACCCAAAATCATATACAATAACTATGTATTTATCTATCTGTTATAACCTTAAGCTCAGTATGTTGCTTGTTGAGAAATGTTACTTTTGGCCCCTGAAGCGCAACGGTGAGAATAATTCCAGGATCTGGGATGGGAAACTGGATTAACCAATAGATTTAAAGACAAAGCGCACCTACCTACCTGTAGCTCACTGGGTTGGCCACACACTTCTGCTCAGGGGGACGCCTAAAAACAAAATCTTTGTTACAAATGTTTCAGTAACTATGCTAAAGATGATTATTTTTTAAGTTTTCCATCTTAATAGTTTAACAAATAATGGCTGACAAATGTTTGTACCCCTGTCCATTGTGTGGCCAACCTCTAAAAGGTGTTGCAGCTCAGTGCTTGGTTTGTAGCCTGCATAGACCCATGTGTATTCTTTTATTAGATAAACCAAAGCAAATAGCAACCCTTACCTGCTTTATTACAAACTGAGTGGTGACTGGTACTAACAACCTCAGATGAGGCCTAAGAATTTGGCCATTGATTCTTTGCTCTTACGCAGGTTGACATTTATTGTCATGAGTCTTGTCCTGGAGGCAGAACTGAGCGATTTCCCCTTAGATAGGCCAGCTGCAAAGTCAAAATGGTCTATGTTGTAAAAATAAACGTTTTTGCTTTTTGGTCATCGCACTATCAGTGTGGGTAAGGATAGGTTTAATATTAGGTTTAACATCAGATTTCATGACTTTGTGGTTGTGCTACCTTGTGACCACTCTGCAGAGCGGACTCCAGAACAACATTCATGACAAAAAACACTAACCTGCTGCTCTTCCTAACATGCTGTATCTTCTCTCAGACTAACATGTGTCGCTTCTTTCAATGTTGTCTAACCGTGCTGCGACCAACTTATCACCCATCACTTCACCCTGCCCCTTGGTGAGATCAAACAGCATCTAGTAGGCCATGCAGTATCTTTTCTTTACTTCCTGAGTTGTCATGAGGATAGACATTCCTGTGTCCTTGATCGTGTGACACTTTACTAACCTGCACTGGAGTGAGAAAGCACTAACTATTGGGGCATGAAACAGCTTCCCACAAACTAACAAACTAACTAACCTACTAATGAACTAATTATCTAACAAACTAACTGAAATGACTAATTGTGTGCTGAGAGTTATCAGGTTTTGGTTCAGCAAGCCATCCCCCCTGTGTGTGTGTGTGTGTGTGTACGTGTGTGTGTTGCGTGTGTGTGTGTGTACATTTATTCTCAAACTGTGTGCATGATGCCGTCATTGTTTTTGTCTGAATGAGTGTTAAGGATTCAGCATGCTTCAGTTGGGTTGGCGCCTAGCCAAACTTGGCTTGGCGAACCGAATGAGTGTGCTCGCATACTCCCTTAAAAGACCTTTGCTTGAAAATTTGAAAAAGGAGCAATAGTACTGTTGTCAATTTGAGATGCCATAGCCAGTACACACTTCCTTAAAATAGTCAGAAATAATCGAAGATAATTCAAGAAATCTGTCATTAATTTAGACTTTTTTGCAGAAGAGATCTTAGTCATGCAATTTTACATCTAAGATTTTTGGTGCAGTATTTCTCAATTAATAAATGTGCATGAAAACGAGTCGTCTATCATTAAATGACAACAAGGACTTTATTGAAGAATCCCTACGGTTGACCAATCACCGATGAATAGGGGTTAACTTCGTCTCAGAACTTCGGCTTGCCTCTAGAATTTTTTGGATGTGTCAGAACAGCCGAAAAAAAACCCGCCGAAGTCCAAAACGAACAAAAACGTCACATAAAGTCTTCATAATATATGCACAAACTCTTCCGAACTGTTTCGGCTGGGAAGCATGCCTTAAGTGTGTATGTTTTTCTATCAGTTTTTTCAATGGAGTAACGTTATGCTATAGCAATGTTGTCTTCATCCACTATTTACAAAAATGACTGATGATTGGCTGAGAGAAATTGATGATAAAATTATTGTAGAGGCTGTTATGTTAGACTTCAGTGCGGCTTTTGACAATATCGATCATAGTCTGCTGCTGTAAAAACGTATGTGTTATAGCTTTACATCCCCTGCTATATTGTGGATAAAGAGTTACCTATCTAACAGAACACAGATGGTGTTTTAATGGAAGCCTCTCCAACATAATCCAGGTAGAATCAGGAATTCCCCAGGGCAGCCCGCTACTTTCATGGATGTACACAGAGAGCTAACATTAATAATATGCATGTCAATCTCTCTTGGCTCAAAGTGGAGATTGACTTCACCACTACTTATATTTGTGAGGGGTATTGACATGTTGAATGCACCGAGCTGTCTGTTTGAACTAATGGAGCACAGCTCGGACACAATTCGGACACCCATGCACAAGACATGCCACAAGAGGTCTCTTCAGAGTCCCCAAGTCCAGAACAGACTATGGAAAGGTGCACATTACTACATAGAGCCATGACTACATGGAACTCTATTCAACATCAAGTAACTGATGCAAGTAGTAAAATTTGATTTAAAAAACAGATAAAATACACCTTATGGAACAGCAGGGACTATGAAGCAACACAAACATAGGCACATACACTTGCATGCACACACACACACACACACACACACACACACACACACACACACACACACACACACACACACACACACACACACACACACACACACACACACACACACACACACACACACACACACACACACACACACACACACACACACACACACACACACACACACACACACACACACACACACACAATAACATACGCACTATACCCACACATAAACAGGGATTTTGTATTGTAGATATGTGGTGGTGGAGTAGGAGCCTGAGGACACACAGTATGTTGAGAAATCTGTTGTGAATGTATTGTAATGTTTTTAAAATTGTACAACTGCATTAATTTTGCTGGACCCCAGGAAGAGTAGTTGCTGTTTGGCAGCAGCTAATGGGGATTAATAGTACATACAAATGCACATTTAGAACTGATTTAGCCAAAAATAAGACCACATTTATTATACAGACTCAACTGTCAAAGGTGGGATCTATTCTTGGATAAAGACAAGCTTCTTACGGCTTGACAATCATATTGTGTGATCAAACTATGAAGCAGTTTTGCTTTGGAGGACCTCGTGTCTTTCAGAGTAGCTTCAATCAAATGAGTCACTAGTCAATACAGTGTCTAAGTGGTTTTGATCCTTGTCCTTTGTGTGGTGGCACTACAGAATTATTCACAAATGTTGGCTGGATGTTGAAAAAGTGATAATAGCCTTACTATCTTTTATTTCATCTGCTGTATTGATAAAACATATTTACCATGCCCTTTTGTCTGTTGAATAAACTGTCACTTATTTTTAAAAAGTACTTCTTTGTCTTGCGTCTTCCCTCTACAGTATTTTTTTTTTAATGTTCCAGAAACATTCCCCTGAGCCTGGTGATTCTTGGACCGATTTTAAGTCCAATAATGATTTTTCATGAAGTATATTATCACCCTGTGAGAACAGCTGGTTGCCACTTTACTGTGTTCTCTCTCTGTATTCCAGTGTGTGAAAATCCCCCATGGAGGCTCTCTCATATTGTCTTCAGGAGGCAGCTTTCACACAGTCACAGCTAGCCAGCCACTCCTCCTCCGGGCTGCCTAGCCCACCCCAGCATGCCTCTTTGGAGTGATAGACAGGTGACTGGGGCTATGTATTTGGTCCCTGATTGCAGTAATCATAGCGTAGTGTGATTACTACCACAGCGTGTTTGACACATGCAGAGCCCTTAATATTCACAACGCTGAAAAGCGCCTGTGATTAACAACCCCCTTCAAACTGTGAGGAGCACTTCAACAACAATGTCCATTCAAGAAAGCATACTTTCAAGATGCCAGATTGTCACATTTTTTTAACATCATAAGTATAATATTTGTAACTTTCTGTAATGGTCAAAATGTCCACAAGTTGACAGTAATCTATCCAAGAAATTAAATATTAAATTGTGTCTAATGAATTGAGTAATAGCACCTTTATATTATCAGATAGTGGCATTTTTGTGAGAAATCATCTGGTTGAATGACTTATAATATAAATAAATCAGGGTATATGTACAGTACCAGTCAAAAGTTTGGACACACCTACTCATTCAAGTTTTTATTTTTTATTTTTTTACCTTTTTCTACATTGTAGAATAACAGTGAAGACATCAAAACTTTAAAATAACACATATGGAATCATGTCGTAACCAAAAAAAGTGTTAAAAAAAATCTAAATCTATTTTAGATTTTAGATTCTTCAAAGCAGCCACCCTTTGCCTTGATGACAGCTTAGCACACTCTTGGCATTCTCTCAACCAGCTTCATGAGGAATGCTTTTCCAACAGTATTTAAGGAGCTCCCACATATGCTGAGCACTTGTTGGCTGCTTTTTCTTCACTATGCGGTCCAACTCATCCCAAATCATCTCAATTGAGTTGAGGTTGGGTGATTTTGGAGGCCAGGTCATCTGATGCAGCACTCCATCACTCTCCTTCTTGGTCAAATAGCCCTTACACAGTCTGGAGGTGTGTTTTGGGTCATTGTCCTGTTGAAAAACAAATGATAGTCCCACTAAGCGCAAATCAGATGGGATGGTGTATCGCTGCAGAAGGCTGTGGTAGCCATGCTGCTTAAGTTTGCCTTGAATAAATCACAAACAGTGTCAGTAGCAAAGCACTACCACACCATCACACCTCGTACTCCATGCTTCATGGTGGGAACCACACATGTAGAGATCCGTTCACCTACTCTGCGTCTCACAAAGACACGGCGGTTGAAATCAAAATCTAAAATTTGGACTCATCAGACCAAAGTACAGATTTCCACCGGTCTAATGTCCATTGCTCGTGTTTCTTGGTCCCAGCAAGTCTCTTCTTCACATTGGTGTCTTTTAGTTCTGGTTTCTTTGCAGCAATTTGACCATGAAGGCCTAATTCACACAGTCTCCTCTGAACAGATGTTGAGATGTGTCTTTTACTTGAACTCTGTGAAGCATTTATTTGTGCTGCAATTTCTGAGGCTGGCATCTCCAATTAACTTATCCTCTGCAGCAGAGGTAACTCTGGGTCTTCCTTTGCTTTGGCGGTCCTCATGAGAGCCAGTTTCATCATAGCGCTTGATGGAACGACAGCACTTGAAGAAACTTTAAAAGTTGAAATTTTCCCGGATTGACTGACCTTCATGTCTTAAAGTAATGATGGACTGTCGTTTTCTTTGCTTATTTGAGCTGTTCTTTCCATAATATGGACTTGGTCTTTTACCAAATAGGGCTATCTACTGTATAACACCCCTACCTTGTCACAACACAACTGATTGGCTCAAACGCATTAAGAAGGAAAGACATCGCACAAATGAACTTTAAACAAGGCACACCTGTTAATTGAAATGCATTCCATGTGACTACCTCATGAAGCTGGTTGAGAGAATGCCAAGATTGTGCAAAGCTGTCATCAAGGCAAAGGGTGACTACTTTGAAGAATATCAAATATATTTGATTTGTTTAACACTTTTTTGGTTAATACATGATTCCATGTGTTATTTCATAGTTTGATGTTGTCACCATTATTATACAATGTGTAAAATTGTAAAATTCAAGAAAAACCCTTGAATGAGTTGGTGTGTCCAAACTTTTGACTGGTATTGTATATAAGTACACTTCTTTAGAATAATAGTGTCCAAAGCATAGAGAATCATAGAGGACTCTTAGGTCCAAAAGCTGGTTCTAGCATGGGCGCCACCATTGAGGACTTTCATTTTTGAAGTTGTCAACCGGGTGGGACTTCCTATGGGTTAAGGAAGGATCTCGTAATTGAATTCAGGTCATCAGAAGGGATCAGCCAGTGAATTATACCCATGAGAAAACATTCCAGAACTGCAGGTGGCAGTAAATCATCAACCTTGGCTTCATACCTGTTCAAACAACACACTCCTGGCAACACACTCCAGGTGGCAGTATGCACCCTTTAGTTTGTTGACCAACTCATAGAAGTAGTAGAATAAGAACTTTGACGATGTCAAATTGGAGATGGTCTCAATGGCGCTGCCTGTGTGCACACAGGCAGCATAGTGGGACATACAAAGAGTGCTCTATCATGCTCTATGGTCCAAGGTCTCCCCTACCCTCCATGTCTTGTTATCATATTTTATTCTAAATTTGTAACAGCAGGGGGCAGTAACGCCCCAGGTAAGGCAGTTGCGAATATGCCTGGCATGCTCTTCTGGTCGTGATAGCTCAACTGCTTGGTCATAACCCACTGGGCACACACTGGTTGAATCAACATTGTCTCCACGTCATTTCAATGAAATTACATCGAACCAACGTGGAATAGACGTTGAATTGACGTCTGTGCCCAATGGGAAAGGTGTGATTGGGCTTGGTGTATCCCATTGCATCAGGTGTGTTAGCCAGGTTAGGTATTAGGTCAGAATAAGACCATGCTGTTCTCCTGGACTGATGTGCCCTCCCATCCCATCCCTATACACATTCCAGGGCAAGGTCTGCAACACTCCTAATAAGGATGATAGTACTGTCATTTTATCTTGAACAGAATTTCCATAGATGGCGCCTAAAGTGATTATACACTGCTCAAAAAAATAAAGGGAACACTTAAACAACACAATGTAACTCCAAGTCAATCACACTTCTGTGAAATCAAACTGTCCACTTAGGAAGCAACACTGATTGACAATACATTTCACATGCTGTTGTGCAAATGGAATAGACAAAAGGTGGAAATTATAGGCAATTAGCAAGACACCCCCCAAAACAAGAGTGATTCTGCAGGTGGTGACCACAGACCACTTCTCAGTTCCTATGCTTCCTGGCTGATGTTTTGGTCACTTTTGAATGCTGGCGGTGCTCTCACTCTAGTGGTAGCATGAGACGGAGTCTACAACCCACACAAGTGGCTCAGGTAGTGCAGTTCATCCAGGATGGCACATCAATGCGAACTGTGGCAAAAAGGTTTGCTGTGTCTGTCAGCGTAGTGTCCAGAGCATGCAGGCGCTACCAGGAGACAGGCCAATACATCAGGAGACGTGGAGGAGGCCGTAGGAGGGCAACAACCCAGCAGCAGGACCGCTACCTCCGCCTTTGTGCAAGGAGGTGCACTGCCAGCGCCCTGCAAAATGACCTCCAGCAGGCCACAAATGTGCATGTGTCTGCTCAAACGGTCAGAAACAGACTCCATGAGGGTGGTATGAGGGCCCGACGTCCACAGGTGGGGGTTGTGCTTACAGCCCAACACCGTGCAGGACGTTTGGCATTTGCCAGAGAACACCAAGATTGGCAAATTCGCCACTGGCGCCCTGTGCTCTTCACAGATGAAAGCAGGTTCACACTGAGCACATGTGACAGACGTGACAGAGTCTGGAGATTCCGTGGAGAACGTTCTGCTGCCTGCAACATCCTCCAGCATGACCGGTTTGGCGATGGGTCAGTCATGGTGTGGGGTGGCATTTCTTTGTGGGGCCGCACAGCCCTCCATGTGCTCGCCAGAGGTAGCCTGACTGCCATTAGGTACCGAGATGAGATCCTCAGACCCCTTGTGAGACCATATGCTGACACATGCACATTTGTGGCCTGCTGGAGGTCATTTTGCAGGGCGCTGGCAGTGCACCTCCTTGCACAAAGGCGGAGGTAGCGGTCCTGCTGCTGGGTTGTTGCCCTCCTACGGCCTCCTCCACGTCTCCTGATGTATTGGCCTGTCTCCTTGTAGCGCCTGCATGCTCTGGACACTACGCTGACAGACACAGCAAACCTTTTTGCCACAGTTCGCATTGATGTGCCATCCTGGATGAACTGCACTACCTGAGCCACTTGTGTGGGTTGTAGACTCCGTCTCATGCTACCACTAGAGTGAGAGCACCGCCAGCATTCAAAAGTGACCAAAACATCAGCCAGGAAGCATAGGAACTGAGAAGTGGTCTGTGGTCACCACCTGCAGAATCACTCCTTTATTGGGGGTGTCTTGCTAATTGCCTATAATTTCCACCTTTTGTCTATTCCATTTGCACAACAGCATGTGAAATGTATTGTCAATCAGTGTTGCTTCCTAAGTGGACAGTTTGATTTCACAGAAGTGTGATTGACTTGGAGTTACATTGTGTTGTTTAAGTGTTCCCTTTATTTTTTTGAGCAGTGTATAATATATTATGATTGGGCAATACCATTTTGACCAAGCACTGCATGTACTTTGGGGATTTCTGCGAATTTATACACTATTATGACTTAAGAAAGCTATATTTTACTCCAAATTTTTTATCCCATTACATGAGTCATTTATTCCACTTTAAAAAGATGTGTTTATCCTGGGTTAAGTCAGCCACCTGGGATGTGAAGGACGAATATGATCTGAAATCACATGGCCTTAAATGGCTATACAAATCATAATAGCAGGAGATCTCTCTCTCTCACACACACGCACGCACGCACGCACGCGCACGCACACACACACACACACACACACACACACACACACACACACACACACACACACACACACACACACACACACACACACACACACACACACACACACACACACACACACACACACACACACACACTCCTTTTAAGGGAAAAGTGCAGGGTGTATTGTGGTCTTTGTGAATCCCTGGCAGTGGTGCAATTGTACAGATGTAGGACCTAAATTTGATCACCCTGTTGTAGGACAACTTTCCTGCAATGCAGAACATTTAAAGCTTGTAATGTATTTGAAGTTTAAAAATACTCCTGATGTTTGTCATTTCCACTTTGAAATTTAAGACTTGATTTTCCCTTACAAAAAATGTATCAATACCTTCAAAAATGTCCAATAATTATAAGCAACATGATTATTTTCCTGCTTTTGCGATCTGGCTCAAATTAAGATCCAACATCTGTACATTGACCAGTACTCTCTGGGCTCTTGATTATAATAAGGCTTTTACATTTTCCTGGATCATGCTCTTACAGTAAGTGCTCCAAAGCTCTTACGCTCAGTTTGAGCCAATAAGCTGAAAATCACATACACTTTTCACCCTCATACAGATATGGTTAAAACAGTAGTCATACAGATCAATGTACAGATGTAGGATCTTAATTTGAAGCAGTGTGCTCTAATTAATGGGTTGATACATTTTTCACAAAGGGAATTAAAGTGGAAATAATTTTTTAACCTCAAATACACTACAAGTTTAAAAGTTATCCTGCATCCGGGTGATCAAATTAAGATGCAACATCTGTAGGTACTAGGGGACCTACACCCCGCATCTGTGTCTCATGCAGGAGTTAGTCACAACAAGTCACTCACTCGTTTCTTTCCACATCTCCCCCCCCCCCCCCTCTCTCTCTCTCTCTCTCTGACACACACACCCACATAGCCCTCATTATTGTAACTCATCAAAGAGCTGTAGCTAATTGCGACCATTTGCAAAACATTTTTTTCATTGATGTAGATTATCATAATATATTCATACTCTGACTTTTCTGACTATGGTGATAATAGACATTGTGAGATGATTTATTGATTTATGAAAAACAGTTCAGTACTGTACAGTACTGCTCACAAAAACAGAGCTCCTGGAACACTTTTTCCTGCAATCATTGTTGCCATGGAGACCACCGTCTTTTACCTTTCTGAAAAAGACTGTGGGACTGAGAAACTCTCTCTCTAATGGTAAAGCTATCCAGACACCATGTGTACAGTGGTAACCAATATCAATTTAACCACAGAGACTTCTGCACTACTTATTTTCACTTAATTTCTTTGCTTGGGGTAAGTAGAGCTTTGGTACTTGCACACCATTTTAAACATTGACTGGGTTTAAGGACACACCTGCCTCTCATTCTCCATTCTGATAATGTGACTGGAAAATGTGTGTGTGTGTGTACATGCGTGTGTGAATTTCACTACACCCACAATAACATCTGCTAAATATGTGCATGTGACCAATAAAGTGTGATTTTGATTTGATTTGATTAGAAAGAGGCAAGGTATTGTATTGCACATTGACACATATACAGACAGGCTTGAGTAGAAACACCCGTGTCCCCACCCGCTTCCCTCCTGGTAGAACTCTATTCCCACATCTCCTCTCCCTGTCTCAGACAAAGGGGTTTTGCTCTCCATTTTAGCCCAATGTGATCCAGATGACGCGTGGTTTCCATAGGTAGGAGAGGTGGGGCCGGGGTCTTCAGGGGTCACCGCTAATTCACCACAGAGCTCAGCACACAAAGTCAAAACACACAGGACCCCTTCACAGAACAGGCCAGGAATTAATTTACACGCTACACCTTTATTCATTACCATATCATAGTGGCAACTCAGCTTACAAAATATAATTTTCATTTGCAATACTGTTTGGAGTTTAATATGTAAGCACGCAAATGCATTTTCATCAGAGTTTCTTGTATTTTTTTTTGCACAGTAAACTTGACTTTTTAGGTATTCACTCTGATACTTGTCATTTTGCCAGGCCGTCATTGTAAATAAGAACTTTTAATTGACCTGACTGGTAAAATACAGATTCGATAAATAAAATATAATACATATGCTGCATGGATTGGAGTCCTACATTAGTTATGCATATGAGTGATGTACGGAGGGAGACATAGAGGAGAAAGACTAAAAAAGAAAGAGCATGTTGGCTAGAAATAAGTATTAGCATTGTCCAAATGATCTCATCTTGCAAGATTGTTTCAGATTTGACCAATTATTTTTCTTTCTCAGCTCCCTCCTTTTCTGCTTCTCTTCTCTCCTTTTCTCTTCTCTCCTCTTCTCGGAATGCTTGTGTGTGTGTGTGTGTGTATGTGTATGTGTGCGTGTGTGTGTGTGTGTGTGTGTGTGTATGTGTGCGTGTGTGTGTGTGTGTGTGTGTGTGCGTGTGTGTGTGTGGTTGTGTGTTTGTGTGTGTGTGTGTGTGTGTGTGTGTGTGTGTGTGTGTGTGTGTGTGTGTGTGTGTGTGTGTGTGTGTGTGTGTGTTTGAAGTGCAGGAGCTGTGCTGTGTAACCAGAGCCTCCATCACGGAGAGGCTGTCCGCTGGAATGACAGCAGATCGCCTCAAACGTAATTTGTCTGTAAGCTGTTAAAGATGGCAAGGGAGGAGAGAGAAACTAAGCTTGGGAAATATTTATTTCCCCAACGCTCTAATCATTGTGGCAGTGCCTGGCTCTATACAGTCTAAAATAGTAAATATGATCAAAGACAGTTCAAGGGCTGAATAGTGATCACTCTCCCTGTATCTGTGAGGCTGCACGTGCGAGGCTGTGTGCAGTTGTGCATGGGAGCTTGTAGGAATGTTTAAGAAATGCTTGTGATTTCGAATATCTATCAGCTTTATGTTTTTCTGTACGCTATATGTTTATCTATCAAACACATTGGTGAACATATCAGATAACCAGGAAACCTACAATACCCAGACTGTGATTTGCGGTCAGTTCCATCCTAGAGGAGAAGCAGAAGCACAGTTCACTGTGTGTTTGATTAAGCACATATCTGTATTTTTGTTTGTGTGTCTCTCTGTACCTCAGGCATTAGGCAAGAAAAACAGGGGGGGGTAAGGAAGGTGGCTTAGTGAGTGCAAAGGGAGAGGTGAAAGGAGTGCAAAGCACAGGCAAATTATACAAAACCTGTACTGGCGCATTCTCAAAACCCAAATAGCAGCATTACTCAGTTCTCTAAAACAGCCAATAAACACACCATGAGCATGTATGTGTTTCTGTGCCAAGGCTGTTTAACAAACATGTTTTACATTACAGGTTGTAACTTCCTTCTTAAATCCAGGAGTGCATTACGTCTCAACAAGATTATAATGAAGCGTCTATGGTTTAATACACAGGGTTTAATACCATGGGCACAACGTTAATAGTAATGACCATGTTCCAGGGTTTTGATTGGTCACTCTGGGAGACTGGAAAATGTGCACACATAACCTATCACAATCTAAAATAAAACACATACCCTACCACAGAAACACTTCACATTTCAATTCTCTACACTCTTAGAGAAAAGGGTTCCAAAAGGGTTTTGTAGCTGTATCCATAGGAGAACCCTTTTTAGTTCCATGTAAAACCATTTTTGGTTCTAGGTACAACTCTTTTGGGTTCCATGTAAGAACCCTCTGCGGAAGGGGCGCTACATGGAACTCAAAAGGGTTTACCTGGAACCAAAAGGAGTTATTCAACGGGTTCTCTATGGGGACAGTCAAAGAACCCTTTTTGGTTCTAGATAGCACCTGATTGAAAATGGTGTGATAAAAAAAAACATAAAAAAGAGCACAATTCCATTTAAATCTGAGAACAACGTGTACAGATTAACCAGTAAAGTAACAACACATAATCAACAGACTTCAGGGCCGCCGACATGTTTAGGATTCATGAAGGCTGAGACATTACCCCTCCTCTCCTTCCTCTCTCTGCATCTTCTCACAAGATGCAGCAACACACAAGCCTAGATATATCACCTCTGATAAATTCATTTGGATGCTTCATGTTTGACACTCTGTGTATTTCTACAGCCAAGGGGTATTCACACACACACGCACGCACGCACGCACGCACGCACTCCTGCACACACACACACACACACACACACACACACACACACACACACACACACACACACACACACACACACACACACACACACACACACACACACACACACACACACACACACACACACACACACACACACACACACACACACACACACACACTTAGGAAAGAGAAATAGCATGTGCAGCCAAGAGCAATATATTCTGTGTTATATTATGAATAAAGGGAGAGAGAGCTATGTGTAATTGCAGACATGTCATTTGCAGTATTCTCATAATATCAAGTGTGATTATGCATGAATTCCAATCCCATGACATTGAGAAGCAAACAGCTTTATAAACGTTTTACCTCAAGAGAACTCTTTTAACATCTCACCCATATAATTAAAATTCTCAACACAACAAAAGACCTGTTTTCCTTTAATTATTATAAATGTTCTTATTGCTAGGTAATCTCATATTCTTTCCTGTGTCAGAAATTCAGCCAAAGAAATCTGCAGTTTATTACGTTGCTAACGGATACATACTGAGCTCTGAGCCTCAGTGGGCAGTGGTCATATTATTTTGGGCTTTAAGACAAGAAGTATTAGGGAGGTTGAGTGGGGGTGGGGGGGAAATAATTGGGTCAGGGGTTGGAGGCTTTTTGGAAATACAATAAGGGCTTTTACACCAGGCCAAGAGTACAGGAATATGGTTCTATGTAAGGAGGTTCCTGCATGTGAGATGTGATGAGGAGAGAGAGAGAGAGAGAGAGAGAGAGAGAGAGAGAGAGAGAGAGAGAGAGAGAGAGAGAGAGAGAGAGAGAGAGAGAGAGAGAGAGAGAGAGAGAGAGAGAGAGAGAGAGAGAGAGAGAGAGAGAGAGAGAGAGAGAGAGAGAGAGAGAGAGAGAGAGAGAGAGAGAGAAAATCTCTTTGATTTAAAAGATCAAAAAAGGGTGATCTCTCACTCTCTCAGTCAGGCTGCCTGTGTGTGACAGTGAAGGACAGGTGTGAATGTGTCAGTGTGTGTGTCTATATGAATAGATGGACGGTGCACTTTGCATGACTTTAATGTGTTTTATCTGCATCAGATTTGATTGAGAAAATGTGAATGTCTGAACCACTGATCATAGAACTAAGCTACCTACACTTCCTGGAACATTAAACTCCAGGCTGCATCACATCCGGCCGTGATTGGGAGTCCCATAGGGCTGTGCATAATTGGCCCAGCGTCGTCTGGGTTTGGCCGGGGTAGGCCGTCAATGTAAATAAGAATTTGTTTTTAACCCTCCTGTTGTGTTGGTTTCATGTTAATTCATTCTGTGTTCCCGGTCCAAAGTGACAGCCCCCATTATAGCTGATTATAAATCCATAATAATACATATATTATCACCTAAAGTTGTGTTAGATCTTTTTATCAACTTAAAAGTTATTGTGAATATTACAAGTTTTGAACTTCTATTTGCTATTCATGACCTGTAGGCCTCATTGACCTGAGCTCATACAACTCGTTTTTGGGTTTAAAAAAAGCATAATGTGTGAATTATTTTGACTATAGCAAATACTCAGATGAAACATATTGTCCTATTTATCACAGACTACTTCACTGTCAGTTTCCTGGCCTCTCTCCTCCTCACCGTGTCATTTTTAAGATATGATCAAGAGCCTCACATACAGTATATCGTTTGGACATTGTGCTGCCACATTGTGCTGAGAAAAGTTATATATATATTATTGAAACACTGTTGCAATTGTTTGTGAGAATGCCAACAGGTGTGGTTCCCGTGAGGGAAGATTCTATTGGGGAAAGGTTCCCGTGGGGGTTGACATGGAAGCCAAGAAGGGGAGTGAGGTGTGTGTGTGTGTGTGTGTGTGTGTGTGTGTGTGTGTGTGTGTGTGTGTGTGTGTGTGTGTGTGTGTGTGTGTGTGTGTGTGTGTGTGTGTGTGTGTGTGTGTGTGTGTGTGTGTGTGTGTGTGTGTGTGTGTGTGTGTGTGTGTGTGTGTGTGCTCAAACACACATGCATGTGGGGTCTGGGAGAGGAAGTGTGTCCATCTGATGATTGGGTATGTGCCTGAACCCAATTCTATACACTACTTGTAGTCTCACCCATTCATTTCTAATGGCCGGTCATTTTTGACCTGGAACACCACAGGTGTACAAAAGTTTAATAACAACCCAAAATGTAATGAAAATTATCAAATTGTATTTTGTGTGTTCAGATGCCCTGTGTGGACAAAGTCATGGAACCTTATGACAATCAGATTAAATGAACTACATTTTTCAGAGAGAAAACTTGTCTGTCCAATTCGACCAGAACACAACAGGAGGGTTAACTGACTTGCCTAGTTAAATAAAGATTACATTAAAAAAACAAATGAAAAAAGCTCCACCTGTGGCTTAAGATGCTGCTCCAGAGCCAACCCCTGCAATTATTTTCTTTCCCCTCATTTTTCTTTCATGTCCTTCCTACTTTCCTTATCTCTCTCTCTCTCTCTCTCTCTCTCTCTCTCTCTCTCTCTCTCTCTCTCTCTCTCTCTCTCTCTCTCTCTCTCTCTCTATCTCTCTCTCTCTCTCTCTCCCTCTCCCTCTCTCTCTATTTCTCTCTCTCTCTCTCCCTCTCCCTCTCTCTCTATTTCTCTCTCTCTCTCTCTCTCTCTCTCTCTCTCTCTCTGTCTGTCTCTCTCGCTCTCTCTCTCCCCTCATATTCTCCATTTTACCATTTGACACAATCTGTCAAATGGTAAAATGGTTTTATTTTACATTGTCTAACGTCCCCCTCCTCCCCCTGTCTCATTTCTCCACACCCCAGTCCTTTTGTGATATTAAAATTGTGATATTAATTCAGAGTCACAGTGCTTTTTAAATGGTCGCCTTAACCCCCGCCTCCAGCCAACATAGCGAGACTAGATAAGCGGACAGGCAGAGAGGCCCAATCTATCAGGCATGGCGCTGAATGATGGACAGTAATTAAAAGTTAGCTAATAACCTCTTCACACCTGACATTTCAACAGGGAGGTCCTGGACACCATTATCTACATATAGATTAAAAGGCGTAATTGGCAGGGAGATAGGTTTAGGAGGATCGCGAAAGGAAGGGAAAGAAATCCCAGGCCTTCACCAAACCATTAAGCGGAATATCTGAGTGACACTCTGATTTTGCTCCTCTGCCTAATGCGACCGGAATTGAGCTGAACTAAAATGCTAAATGAATGAAGCCTATCTCACCGCGGTTATTACCGGGGCAAACACTGGCAATGGAAAATAGCTTTAATTTCATAATAATTGCTAAATGGACGTGACTCGTTAGAGACACAATGTTCAGAGTGGAAAGGGAAGGAGGGAGGATTCTAGAAAAACTATTCTATGATGCCGATGAAGTGTGGAAGTATGTATTGCATTGCATCTTGGGAGTTGAGGACTAACAATGTGACAAGAAGAAAGGTTGTTTGTTGCCAGGTGAGATGATAGGGAGAGGAGAGTCCAATGAAAGGATTGTCCAATGATATGCGCTTCCGTACCTTCATACTCCCATATGGCTGTGTGGAGGGAAATGGTTTCCTTGGAGATAGGTAAAAAAAATAGAACTGGAGAAAGATATGCTTTTTCCACATGGAAAAATAAAGTGTGGTGGTATAGTTATTTATAAATTAATATGAAATAAATTAGTTTGGGCCTAATCTCTACAAATGCAATTACCAATCAAAGGCAGAAACACCTTATCTGGCTGTCAGTATTTTATCTGGAGTTTCACACTAGTTCCACACTAGCATGTACAGGTTCACATAATCATATGCTTCAACTGAGACTTGGTACTTTTGATGAAAAAGTCCCACTAGCATCCATAAAACCATGACTAATTCCAACAGCTTTGTGTGTGCAGATGAAGCTCACATTTAAGTAATCACACAGTGCATATTTGGCTCCTCTTAATTGTAAGTGCTAACACATTGCTCTTGGTATTCAGTCACGGGGCCTGTTTCAGCAAGGGGAGAGAAATAAACTCAGAACATTCTACGATATCTACCAGCAGCATATTTACACTGATCTCTATCACATGTCTGGAGCAAATTATTATTTTATATATACTACTACAATATACTTTAGGCTGTTGTGGAGAACTGAAGTACTGCCTGTCATTGACTGTAAAGTGGCACTGCACATGCATAAAGGTTGTTGGCACTGTTTTGAATAGATAAAATGCTTTAGGTGTTCATTAATGAAATGCTTAAGAACCTGTGACACATGGGGTCAAGAGCTATTATTCTCCAAAGCAGTCACAGTAACTGTAGACATTGGCTTCTCAAGATGTGATATATCCAGGACCAGGTTGAAGTTGACACAAAGGCATTAGTTTGTTCCTGTCTTACCCCTGTCATTCGCTACTCACATGTAGTAGGTCCTGCGTGCTCCTGGCTCCACCACTAGATGTCCCTGTTGCCCCAGTGTTAGACTGTGACCATTGTGGTGGTGATCTGTGTTGTGGTGACCTGTCTCCCCAGAGCCCTAGCTCATCCATCATGTCCAGAGGGGCTTGTCCCTCCAACACTCAAATCAGAATAACCCTCTCTCTATTTTACTATTTTTCCCTTCCTCTCTCTTCCACCCTGTTTCCTCTCTCCGATAAAGCGATCAATTTACTGTTCACACTGCAGGATTGGGGTTGTTAACAGGTGTAGGGTAATGGGATCTCTACTGGCAGCCAGGCACTGAGAGGGTTTTACTCCCTGGGCCCCCTCTCTCTCCACTCCAACCTACCACCCTCCCTTCCTCCCTCCCTCCCTCCTCCACACACACACACACACACACACACACACACACACACACACACACACACACACACACACACACACACACACACACACACACACACACACACACACACACACACACACACACACACACACACACACACACACACACACACACACACATACACACACACACACACACACACACACACACACACGCACACTCACAACCGTTTGATGGATTACAACCACCATTCATCTAAATTATGTCATTGGCAATAAGCAATCTGCTTAATCTGGCCTAAACGAAGAGCAGGGTTTGTTACTGTTGACCCTTCCTCAGCACTCACTTCTCCTCCTGATTACTGTCAGGCCCTGTAGGAGTGACGGCTGGGCCCCCCACACAGCCAGCCACACAGCCAACTAGCCAAGTCAAAGGAAAGGAAGGGGTACTTCAGTGCTGTGAGTGCCACGGCAGCAAGCCAAAACACCCAGCCTGGCTACCACTACTGACCTCTCTGTAGCTATGGGTGTGCCAAGATTAGGTTGTGAATGGCATGGCGTATTCAACCTGTGTGACTTCAGCAGGTAAATGCTCTGGTGTTCCCTCACCCCTGCCATTTTGTTCCAGCCCTGCCATTTTGGCTCCTCTGTCCCTGAGGTCCCCCTTCCCTTTATGTTTAATTCCTTCTTCTCCTGGTGTCTCTTTCTCTCTCCAAAATCCTCCCAGCTGCAAGGCAGATGTTGAGACATTTTCCTTCTTTCTTTCTTTCTTTCTTTCTTTCTTTCTTTCTTTCTTTCTTTCTTTCTTTCTTGTGGACTGTGTTCAATCCAAGACCTTATAGCGCTGACCACACAGATTGCATCAATAATGGTGGGCAGCAGCAGAAAACTGATCTCTACAATTGCCATAAGGAAAATCACAACATATATAATCAATCTGTAGGACACAAGCCAACAAAATAACTCACCAAATCTCACTTCGCCCAACATTTCTCATTATTTTACATTATTTCACAAAATAATGAAATGGTCCAATTTGTCATGCATAGTCTTTATTGCCCCAGGATAGGTTCTGGCAGAGCCAGTTTGCAATAGGTGACCCCCCCAGACAAAAAGAGGGGGGGGGGGGGGGGGGTCAAGAGTTTATCAACATGTGGAGCCAATTAATCTTAGTTTATGGCTTTGTCTTCATAGAGTGTAAACATTGAACAATCCACTCCTGGACAGAGTTACTGGCAAAGGGCCGCCCACCCTCATTACATCCCTCCCTTCCTCCCTCCCTCCCTCCCTCTCTCTCTCTCTCTCTCTCTATTCAATTAAATTCAATTGAAATGGCTTTATTGGCATGGGAAATAGATAATAAACAAAAGCGAAATAAACAATACAAATTAACAGTAAACATTACACTCACAAAAGTTCCAAAGGAATAGAGACATTTCAAATGTCATATTATGGATATTTACACTGTTGTAACGATGTGCAAATAGTTAAAATACACAAGGGAAAATAAATAAGCATAAATATGGGTTGTATTTACAATGGTGTTTGTTCTTCACTGGTTGCCCTTTTCTTGTGGCAACAGGTCACAAATCTTGCTGCTGTGATGGCACACTGTGGTATTTCATTCATTTGTGGGTGTGTGTAATCTGAGGGAAATATGTGTCTCTAATATGGCCATACATTTGGCAGGAGGTTAGGAAATGCATCCCAGTTTCCACCTCATTTTGTGGGCAGTGTGCACATAGCCTGTCTTTCCTTGAGAGCCATGTCTGCATACAGCAGCCTCTCTCAATAGCAAGGCTATGCTCACTGAGTCTGTACATAGTCAAAGTTTTCCTTCTGTCACAGTGTACTCGGCCAAATAGCATTCTAGTTTGCTCTGTTTTTTTGTTAATTACTTGACAAATTGGAAATAATTCTCTTTTTGTTTTCTTATGATTTGGTTGGGTCTAATTGTATTGCTGTCCTGGGACTCTTCAGGGACTTTTTGTGTTTGTGAACAGAGCTCCAGGACCAGCTTGCTTAGGGGACTTTTCTCTAGGTTAATCTCTCTGTAGCTGATGGCTTTGTTATGGAAGGTTTGGGAATCACTTCCTTTTAGTTGGTTGTAGAATTGAACGTCTCTTTTAGCAGGTATCGTTCTAATTCTGCTCTGCATGCATTGTTTGGTGTTTTACGTTGTACACTGAGGATATTTTTGCAGAATTCTGTATGTAGAGTCTCAATTTGGTGTTTGTACCATTTTGTGAATTCTTGGTTGGTGAGCGGACCCCAGACCTGTCAACCATAAATGGCAATGGGTTCTATAATTGATTCAAGTATTTTTTGTCAGATCCAAATTTGTATGTCAAATTTGATGTTCCTTTTGATGGCGTAGAAGGCCCTTCTTGCCTTGTCTCTCAGATCGTTCACAGCTTTGTGGAAGTTACTTGTGACGCTGTTGAGGCCAAAGTATGTATCATTTTTTGTGTGCTCGATGGGAACAGTATCTAGATGGAATTTGTATTCGTGGTCCTGGCAACTGGACTTTTTTGGAACACCATTATTTTTGTCTTACTGAGATTTACTGACAGTGTCCAGGTCTGACAGAATCTGTGCCAAAGATCTAGGTGCTGCTGTAGGCCCTCCTTGGTTGGGGACAGAAGCACCAGATCATCAGCAAACAGTAGACATTTGACATTTGACAGATTCTAGTAGGGTGAGGCCGACTGGTGCAGACTGTTCTAATGACTTGCCAATATGTTGATATATATGTTGAAGAGGGTGGTTGCATCCCTGTGTCATCCTACGGCCCCGTGGAAAGAAATATGTGTGTTTTTTGCCAATTTTAACTGCATACTTGTTTGTTTTCCCCCCAACACAGCTTTCCATCCATTTGTATGGCAGACCCTCATGTCAAATTGAGTCAAAAGCTTTTTTGAAATCAACAAAGCATGAGAAGACTTTTCCTGTGTTTTGGTTTGTTTGTCAATTAGGATGTGCAGGGTGAATACGTGGTCTGTTGTTTGGTAATTTGGTAAAAAGCCAATTTGACATTTGCTTAGTACTTTGTTTTTACTGAGCAAATGTAAGAGTTTGCTGTTAATGATAATCCCATAATAGTTATTGGGATCAAATTTGTCTCCACTTTGTGGATTGGGGTGATCTGTTCTTGGTTCCAAATATTGGGGAAGATGCCAGAGCTGAGAATGATGTTAAAGAACTTAAGTATAGCCAATTGGAATTTGTGGTCTGTATATTTTATCATTTCATTTAGGATACCATAAACACCATAGGCCTTTTTGGATTGGAGGGTTTGTATTTTGTCCTGTAGATCATTCAATGTAATTGGAGAATCAAGTGCCTTCTGGTAGTCTTTAATAGTTGATTCTAAGATTTGCATTTGATCATGTATATGTTTTTGCTGTTTGTTCTTTGTTATAGAGCCAACGATATTGGAGAAGTGGTTTATCAATACCTCTCAATTTTGGAAAGATAACTCTTTGTGTTGTTGTTTGTTTAGTGTTTTCCAATTTTCCCAGAAGTGGTTAGATTCTATGGATTCTTCAATTACATTGAGCTGATTTCTGATGTACTGTTCCTTTTTTCTCTGTAGTGTATTTCTGTATTGTTTTAGTGATTGGTGTAGGCTCAGGTTTTCTGTGTCTGTAGGTTTTCTTAGGTTGTCTGACTCACATTTTTTTTATTTGATAGGGAAGCTGAGATGTCAAATATGCTTTTTAGGTTTTCTACTGCCAAGTTTACACCTTGAATTTTTCTAAATGGATTGAATTTGTTATTGCCTAATTGTTTTTGGGTAGGTTTCCACACTACTTTCCTTCCATTTATAGCATTTCTTGATATTATTCAATTCCTTTGGCTTTGATGCCTCATGATTGAATACTGCTCTGTTCAAGTAGACTGTGATTTATCTGTGATCTGATAGGGGTGTCACTGGGCTGACTGTGAACTCTCTGAGACACTCTGGGATGAGGTCATGGATAAAGTAGTCTATAGTACTACTGCCAGGAGATGAGCTATAGATGTACCTACCGTAGGAGTCCCCTCGAAGCCTACCATTGACTATGTACATACCGGACGTGCGACAGAGCTGCAGGAGTTGTGACCTGTTTTTGTTGGTTATGTTGCCTTTGTTGTGTTTAGGGGAGCATATGAGGGAGGGAAGGCTGCCATCTCTCTCCCTCACTCCCTCCCGCTATCCCCTCGGTCCCAGGATACAGTAAGATTCATTGGCCAAATATCTAAAGCTGATTATTTTACCATTATCCTCATGTGGGTTCATTCATCATGTACGGCTTGCTAATGTGAGATATAGTATGTGACCAAACTGAAACACACCTTCTGATGTTGACTTGTTAACTAGAGGGAGGAGGGGAAAGGTACATCTCTGGAAAAGCTAACTACAGTGAGGGACAGATAGAAAAAAGAAGACGCCCTGAGGAAGGAGAAGAGCAGCTTTGATGCCCCTAAAGCACAGGTTCTACAAGTCTTTCCTAAGTTCATCTTAAAAACCTGGTTTATTATGCTAATTGTTCTACAGTATACTGCACCAAATGCCTCCCTGTTTTCTCCCATGAACAATCCAGCAAAGGTTTTACAATATTTTATTATTGCAATATTAAATGTTTTGTCTCAGGGGGCAAAAATTAACCATACTCTGTAAAGACAAGTAATCATATCAAATCCACCAGGATCATTGCTTTTTTTTACTGGAGAGACGTGTGGGATTCTCACCCAAAACAAGAAGCTATAAATACAACTGTATTTATTAATAGACGTAATTATCAATGCTTGGTTTATTGTCGAAAAATCTCCAAGACACGTCCCCCAAGCGTTTACATGTATATTTTATACCCAAATGCCTGACAGTTATCGTGTTCAATCATAAAACATCCCACAGAAAGCCCTTTCACAACATTTGCATCATTCCTTTGATGTCTAGACATTATATGGTTGTCTTTTTTCCCCTAATCCTTCAATGCATAAAAAACCTTACATCTGACGGTCTAGTATGTCATCTCCGAAGAGAGCAGTACTTGACTGAAGTCACTAGACAGTACAAAGCGTCTTCATTGGTCCATATTCATGAAGGTGTAGATATAAATAGGAATAAATCACCAGTAGGGAATGCAGGGGGGCTTGTGAAGAGGGGCATTTTTTCTGTCCCCCCAAAAAATCCTATAGAAGCTGTACAGTTTCCCTCTTCCAGGTTATAACTAGGAAATTGGTGGTTGGGGATGCATGTCAGAAGAAAAAACATAAACACACTTAACTTGGAGAACAACAGAAAAATGAAAAAGCAGAGAGAGAGAAAGAGAAAAAAAGAAAGAGAGAATGAGAGAGATAGTTTTTTTATTGTGCACTCAGCAGTCTTGGTTCTCAGTCTTTCCTGCGATAGATAGTGTTGTGATGTCTGGAACTGATGAAGTATTTCTGGAACAGTTTAATAATTTGTCAATGTATGGCCTGTGCCTTCACAGTGTAGTCTCCTCTCCCAGCCAGGCGTCAGAGCAATACGAAATATACTAAACGCAGTGACGTGTATTCATGGATGCCAAGGGAAACCAGTTTTCACCAAAACATTTACAAAGAAAAGAACATAAAATATCTTTTGTCTCTCTGTGTTTGATCATTTTCCTTCAATTCTCAAGAGGCTGAATGTATCTCACCAGAGAAAGCATTCAAGCGAGCAAAACAGTGCCCCTCTATCTGATGCTATCTGGTCAAAAAGAGAATAACATTGTTGCCGCCCATAGCATTGAATGCAATGGAAGCCAGCTAGCATTTGGCCTCCATTGATAAAAAGCGTATAAAATTATAGCCAATCTATCTAGCTAAAATTGTCTCTTTTTGAAATTAGCCATGGATGGAGACAGGGATTTGGACTTGTCGTTTTCACTTCATTCCCCATACTGGCCAATGATTATAATGGAGATTCTGATCCAACCATAAATTCATACATTGTACCCTGGCCTGAGAGGATAGAAGTTCAATATGTAGCTAGATGTAGTAGTGTAATGTTAACTAGCTGGCTTATAGTTGCCCATGAAAGGAAGTTAGGCTTGTGAACAAGCATTTTAGCCAGGTAGCTTAGGACAACAAAAAACAAACAATGTTTTGTTAACATGAAAGAGAGGAGGATGGCATTGCCTTTCTCTACATGTAGGGGGATGATGATGCTCAAACATGATGCTCAAATGCACGCACGCATGCACGCACACACACACACACACACACACACACACACACACACACACACACACACACACACACACACACACACACACACACACACACACACACACACACACACACACACACACACACACACACACACACACACACACACACACAGGGACCATTGACAGCCAAATCATAAACTAAATTGTTTGTGGTATCTTTTACTTGTCACTGTATTAGACTAAGCATAGGTGATTTGATGATGTTGAAATGTTGAAGTTGAAATGGTGCTGGAATATTGGAGGCAGCTCCTGTTTTCTTTGTGACTTGCTGTAACTCTCCATGGATCTAAATCAATAGCTGTTTAGTAGTCCAAAAATGATGGAAACATTACATGCAATATGCTTTGTGGACTGATGTTGCTCTCCGGTTTTGTGATGAAACAAAGTTGTGGAGTAATTTATTCTGCCAGTGTGTCTTCTCATTATCTCGGCCTTAGGCCTATATATCACGGTGGCAAGGCACATGAACTAACTGTTTATAGAGCAAAAAAAACACAATTATCACAACACATACAGTAGGTTGTAATATGGCTCTTTTATGGCTTCCCCAGTGATTTTACTCACGCACCGCTACAGACGTCACATATTTCTGAGCACTTCCAAGATGTATTATACCTAATAATGCTTGGAGTATTCAAAGTACTATATAAGTAGAGAACATTGAACAGAACAAGGCCATGTCAAAAACTACATTTTGACAAAAATGCAGATAGAACATTGAACAAAACAGGGCTATGTGAATAACTCAATTAACCGTATAGTCCCAAGGTCTCGAATGGTCTAGAGAAACAAAAGTATGGAGGTTGGCCCGGGAGGATGGGTGAGGGTAATCCGCGACAGTCTAGCAATCCAGAGGTTGCATGTTGTAATCTTGTCAGGGACAACTGTAGTGTTTTAGCAAACCTGCTACTTAAATTCACTTAACTTTTGTCGTTGGTTCCCCTAAACACCAACGTAAATTCTTCCCATAATTGTGATTTGTTGTTACTGTGCAACATGCAACCTGGTCTCAGATAAAGACGTACAATACTATACGTCCTCCATTCATAATGTAACATATCATGCTAAATGGAGTCACAGATTTAAATACAGAATAATATGAATTGCACTCAGACCACGTTGCCTTTCCAGACATATAGGAGGTTAGACCCCCACACTATATTACCAAAGCCCACAACTCGCAATCCACAGCCCGTAGGCCCTAACGGTTACCACTCCGGCAGAAATTGCACTCGGTGGACAAAACATTTTGGTTGGAAAATGATGGGCTATTGATTTTATCATGGGTTGGTTTAATTACAGTTGATTATATTACATTATAGATTACGTGTGTCATAGATTGTTTGTGGGTATGTGTGCTCTGTCATTACAGACCACTGCTCTTCATGCCTGCTCCAGTTGGATGGCATTGAACTTAGAGGTGACTACACAAAGGTCGTTAGCTGGAGCACACACTCCCGGAGGTTATGGAAGTGGTGTGTTTGTGTGTGTGTGCAGATGGGGTCCGCAGTCCGTCGCTGGGCCTGGGTATTCCTCCACTGCCTCATTAGGACTGATTTACACCACAGCAAGGTGAGTAGGTAGGCAGGAACCCCCCCCCCCACCCACCCACCCACCACCACCACTCACACTGCCCTGCCTTTGTACATCTCTCCTTTATTCTCTCTGTCCCTTTCTCTCTCTCATTCTCCTCCTGTGCACAGACAATGGGCCCCTGGAGAATACCGGCTTGTGCTGAATTATTCAAATCAGCAGTGGCAGAAAGCCGGAGAGCGAAGGATAGAGGCAAGGAGAAAGAGGAGGGAGAGAGGGAAGGGAGAGGGAGGGAAGAGCAAGCAAGCAAAGGAAAGTCAGAAAGTGCAAGCAGAAAGAGAGAGAGAGAGAGAGAGCGAAAGAGAGAGAGAAAGAGAGACATCGAGAGAGAGAGAGATAGAGAGAGAAAGAGAGAGAGAGAGAGAGAGAGAGAGAGAGACAGAGAGAGAGAGAGAGAGAGAGAGAGAGAGAGAGAGAAAGAGAGAGCGAAAGAGAGAGAGAAAGAGAGACATCGAGAGATAGAGAGAGAGAGAGAGAGAGAGAGAGAGAGAGAGAGAGAGAGAGAGAGAGAGAGAGAGAGAGAGAGAGAGAGAGAGAGAGAGAGAGAGAGAGAGAGAGAGAGAGAGAGAGAGAGAGAGGAAAAAGGCATTGTTGGAAGTGGTTCTCATTGGTGGAAGTGGTTCTCATTGGTGGAAGTGGTTCTCATTGGTGGAAGTGGTTCTCATTGGTGGAAGTGGTTCTCATTGGTGGAAGTGGTTCTCATTGGTGGAAGTGGTTCTCATTGGTGGAAGTGGTTCTCATTGGTGGAAGTGGTTCTCATTGTTGGAAGTGGTTCTCATTGGTGGAAGTGGTTCTCATTGGTGGAAGTGGTTCTCATTGGTGGAAGTGGTTCTCATTGTTGGAAGTGGTTCTCATTGGTGGAAGTGGTTCTCATTGGTGGAAGTGGTTCTCATTGGTGGAAGTGGTTCTCATTGGTGGAAGTGGTTCTCATTGGTGGAAGTGGTTCTCATTGGTGGAAGTGGTTCTCATTGGTGGAAGTGGTTCTCATTGGTGGAAGTGGTTCTCATTGGTGGAAGTGGTTCTCTCTCTGCATGCAAATAGCATCCTGCTTTCTTTTCACCTTCTCTTATGTTACTTTCTCTCCTTCTTCCTCCCTCTCTTTCTCTCTCTGTGAGTCACCCCCTGCCCTACACCACTTCATTAATACACATCTGTACCCCAGCTCTCTCCACCACTGTATGCCATACTCCCTGAGCTAGCAGTGAGGAGTCGGGAAGAGGGAGAGGAGAAAGGGGGTGGTGATGGTGGGTGCACGACAGCCGCACGTGGTTGGCAGGAGGAGAATGCACCGGTAATTAGCCAGCACCAGTACAGACAAAAACCCAAGTAGAAGAAGAAACTAAAAAAATCTGCGCTATGAAAACCAGGCTCCTGCCAGGCTATGTTCCCTAGAGGGCAGACCTGGACATGATGGTGTGGTGCAGTGTGCTGTGTTGTGCAGGCCGGGAACAAAGGAAGGAGAGGAGTGCTAGAGGAGTGTTATCCGATGAGGAGTGGGCCTGTCATGCCAAATTGTGTCCCCCTGCCAAAAAGTGTCCACCCTTGCGTCACAATGGGATTTGATGAGTTTTAGCTTGTGTTGGTAGGGCTGTTGCTAGAATTTACAAAATTCTGACCAGATTACGAAATGAACTAAAGCATCCGTTGCTATGCTGGTTGCTTGGCTCTATTTTAACTTGTAGCGGTTGCGAAGGAAGGAGGATGTGGACAGTTCTAGTTCTATTTCACCGAATAAACACTCGCTCAGTCTGCCTCAGAATTGCTCTCCAAGGACAGTGCTTTTGACAATGCCAACCTTCTGACTACCTGGTGCTTCAGAGGACCGAAAAGACTGGAAAGAGAACACTCTTTCTTTACCATATAGTTGTTTTTATATAAGTAAATGTTGTTAAATATGAAGAAATCATTTAAGCTGATTTTAGATTGACATAGCTAGCTAACCTACTGTACTTATTTACCTCAGCCTGCCTAGTCAGCTTGCCAGCTACAGTTTTATTTAGCTAGCTAACTAGCTAGCTACTGTAACTGTTATTGTAGCTTTCTGTTTGTATGTAACTTGCACTTCAATGGCATCCCTCGAGGAGATTTTTTTAAATCTTTCCATCCAGGTGAAGCACTATGAAGGCACCACTTATCTCGACAAGAGGCGCAACATTCAGAGAAATTCACAATTCAGGGTAACGTTAAGCAGTTAACTTCTATTAGATAACTGGATGGATTTAGCTATGTACAACCATTTTTCAACAACCATTTTCCATTTAGCTAGTTGGTAATGGAAGACAGACAGAGAGAGAGATGGAGAGAGATAAACAGAGAGAGAAAAACATTAGCGTAAATGTACTTAGACTTATTTCAACAACTCAGTTCTTCCAAATTGTTATGCAATCACATGTCCCTATGGGGGAAGGATGGCCAGCCACACAGGAGGGCGATTTCTTTTTACTAAGGAGGAGAAGGAGGCCGAGTGAAGCGCATGATTGCAAAAAGCAACCTATGCTTTTTTTTTTTTACCCCTTTTTCATGGTATCCAATTGGTAGTTACAGTCTTGTCTCATCGCTGCAACTCCCATACGGACTCGGGAGAGGCGAAGGTCGAGAGCTGTGCGTCCTCTGAAACACAACCCAACCAATCCACACTGCTTTTTGACACAATGCCCACCTAATCTGGAAGCCAGCCAAACTATTGCATCAGAGGAAACTCCAGTCGCTAGTGCACGGTGGGACAAGGACATCCCTACCAGCCAAACCCTCTCCTAACCCGGACAATTCGGGGCCAATTGTGCACCGCCCCATGGGTCCCCGTCACGGCCGGCTGTGACAGAACCTGGACTCGAACCCAGAGTGGCACAGCTAGCACTGCGATGGAGTGACTTAGACCACCACACCACTCAGGAGGCCCAACCTACGCTATCACATTCTATTTTATCTGAAATTATTATGATCTCAATAAATGTCATATCAGAGAGCACACAATGTTTCAAGTTGTTACTTTTTGCTTAAAGGTCAGTACCCTGTCTAGCCTGCCAGAAGTTTGAGAGGGTGAAGACTGCCGCTGGAGTTGAGGCTCATCAAAGTTGTTTCACCATGGCACATGATCGGTAAATGTCCCAATTACAATTTTGCCCTGATAAGTTGTTTTGTAATGGTTGCTTTATTTGACCACAGCAGAGTTCAATATTATAGAATGTGTGTGTATGAAAATATGCATACTGTATGACACAGATATGGGTAAGAATAAAGTAATCTTCTCTCTAAAACTTTAAATGTTAGGCGTGGACTTCATCGGACCCTTCGTGAAATCCAGGAATGGCAACAGCTGGTGTCTGACGGCGACCAATCACTTCACCAAGTGGGTGGAGGCAATACCCATTAAGGTCAGTAAAGGAAGAGTATGTGCTGAGCTCTAAAGTCCCTTCTGTAACCCATACAAAGGGAGCTTGGATCCAAACATGGATTTTTGTTTTGTATAATGCCCATCAAGGACGAGACTGGCGAGGCCACCTCCAAGGTGATGGTGGACATCTTCAACACCCACGGTTCTCCTGAGGTCATCTTGAGTGACCGAGGTCATGAACGCTGGAACAAGGTACGGATGTTATGGGTTATATTCTGTCACCAATGGTTTGCTTTATTTATTTTTTACAATTAGTTTTTGTTTTCCCATGGTACATAATCAGACATATTTCAATATCTTACATTGTCAATAGATAGCTTTCCTACCCCCTCTTCCAGGTCTGGTGAATGTACCAACCAGACCCTCAAGACTGCCATGGGCAAGTCCCTTCATTGGTACCAGGAAGGGTGGGAGAACAACCTGAAGGTCATTTTCTTTGCACCCAACAGCAGCATCCAGGTCTCCACATAGTACGGACGGGAACCACAGTTGTTGACTGAGATAAACAATGCAATTGTATATACAATTATTGCATACATAGTACTCTTTCAAATGTGTGATTGACTTAGTGTTGTTGTTTGTCTATTGCTATTTTTGTATAACGTACTTTCAGATCACTGAAACCCCACCTGATGTGGTGGAAGTCGTCAAACCAGATCAGAATTCCTTTGAGGACCACCTTCAGGCACGACTGAGAAGGATGTGGAGGTTTTTGACCAGGTAAAAATGTCCGCTGTTAATTTATTTTCTGACCCTCCAATAGATATTTGAAATATGAAATTTAATTGCATTTGTTCCTTTTATCAATCAAGATGAGACTGAACATCGACAAGGCCCAGGAAAACTGAAGGAAAGCTACCGGAGCAGAATCAAGAAGGGGACCAAGTGCTACGAGATCCTGGCGAATGACTTGGTTTGGAAGAAGGACAAAAGGAAGGTGAGACCTGGGAAACCTTGCCGCTCTTTTGCTCCTAGCTGGGGTCACCATCTGTTAAAGTGAATAAAAAAAATCTCAGATAATAACTATTTGTATTTGCACACAAAATAACCTGAAGCTATTTTTTGTTTCCCTAACACTGATAGTTTTCTCTTTGTCTTCCTAGGGTTACCTCGGTGGAAGCCAACAATCTTCTACAGTTGGAGCAGTTGGACGGTCGACACCCCTCACTTCAGTGAAGCCCAATAGACAAAGTATGTTAAGCTTTGGTTGACATTTGAGAAAGCAAGAAATGGTAGTTATGCTGAGCTTATAAAAATGTACCTCTTCAATTTACCTCCAAATGACTTTAGGACCATCGGCTGACCGAGCCCAAGAGGTATCGCTTGAGGTAGGCTATACCTTCCAAAATTGATGAAAATACATATCTCCCATTTATAACACTACACTAATCCATCAAATTTTCTCACAGTAAAATGTAACCTGTGTGTTTGGTTGTTACCGTCTCTGTCTCCCAACCTGTTCCCTTTAACTCTGCTCTTGTTCTCCAGGAGGTAGGGATTCTGCTCAACACTCAGACGTGGATCCACATGATGTCCTTCACTACCAACCACCCTCCAACTTTTCATTACATCATCTACAGCTACTGTTGTTGTCATTATCTGCTAATGAAGTTTTTTTATTATACTGGGCACATAATATGTGAGATCCACAGATTAACCAAAAACACTAGCACTGCAAACACTCAGAACAAAGAGAGCAGCAGTGCCTGGACTTCGCAGTCTCCCTCTTCAAGTCCCCCTTCCGAGACTGGCTGCTGAGAACAAGTGACAGGCAGAACCTCCCACCCACACAGCAACCAGCTTCTCTATATTCCACACATCAGAAATCAGTAATTTAATCTATGATTGCCATGTGAGTGTACAAAAAAATCGGTGAAAATAAATTAATGACAAACTGTACCAAAAATGATCAAAGTTTATATATTACAATCTTAAATATTGCCAGGTTGGTTTGCACAGTGGTTTCACAAGGTGTTCATTATTGTAAGTGTAAGGTATCCTTGGATGGTATTTATTTGTTCCACATTATTCATTGCTGTATGCTAGGACCTACAATAGATACATATATATTCAACCACAAGGGTGTACTAATGAGCTATGCGAGATATACTTAAAAAAAATCATAGTAGAGGACTACTGAAATTATATTATATCAGTGTAGATAAGCGAAGGGCAGGTTAAAATAAAAACATGACAGCCAGACAAGCCAGTGTATGAATCAAACTTATTTACATATGACTGGGTTGGAAATTAGTTGACTTCGTGATCTGTAAGGTAAGTAACTTTAATGTGTCAAGCAGATCTTTGCCATTTCCAAAACGTAGCAATGCTTAAGACATGGATTTCATGTTGTAATGTTAACAAGGTACCCAAAAGTAGTTCAAATAATGTTTTCATTTTATTACCTAAACAAAACTTGTTGCGGAAATCAGCCTAGTTTGCATAGCGATGATGAAATAATAAGCTCAATGCTTGTTAGATATGGTATAGCCTACATCATTTACACACTATCAAGAGTAAAGGTTCATTGAGTTCAAATGCTACATCAACATTTGAAATGTAAGGAGACCTCTGGAATCCAAAACAAATAGATGATGTAGCCTGAGATCAGCTAATGATGTCTCCCGAGTAGATCAGAGAAGGTTACAGTGTGATTGTCCACCATGGTTTGATATGAAACAGGTATTTGATCTACTTGCAGAGTGAAGGTTCATGAACTTAAGTCTAATGGAGAGACTCCCTCCTGTCCCAACTAATTAACTCTCCCCCTCTGAGTTTTACTGCCCCGGTTTGAACAAGAATGGAGAACATTTGTGTGTGTGTGGGTGTTTGTGCATTTCAGTATGTGTACTGTATATGTGTGTGTGCATGTGTGTATATATGTCTGTATATATGTCTGCATGTATGTGTGTGTGTGTGCTGAGCCAAGATTTGATGTGTGAGCCCAGTGCTAGCCTCATTAGTGAGAGGGCTTGGTTCATTAATTGATGTGAGTTAGGAATTTGGGGCCAGGCCAGGTCTCTTAATTCCACATCAGGAATTATCCACCATCAACACAGCCTTTTGATTGTTTTGACTGCTTCCTGTAAAAACAGAGAGTGTGTCATTCTCCATGTAGTAAAAGACAAAAGGAAAGCTCAGCGTGAGGCTCTCTGCATTGGGGACTATTTCTGATGGATAAATGTCAGTGCTGGTCAGTGAAGCCATTTTCTCCTTCTGTTCCTCCGCCACCTGAGCAGGGTGGAATAACCTCAGGACAATCTCTTCCAATGGGGTCGCACGCACGCACGCACACACACACACACACACACACACACACACACACACACACACACACACACACACACACACACACACACACACACACACACACACACACACACACACACACACACACACACACACACACACACACACACACACACACACACACACACATCCCAGAGCAGAGACTATTTAACAAGCTGCTCTTGTGAGTCAAGCAGAACCCATACGGGAATTGTTTTTCATAAATGGATGTAAAGCCTTAAAATGTATTCCAGAGATGCATGTACATCAGTGGAGGCTCCTCAGAGGAGGAAGGGGAGGACCATTTCATAAAAATAAAAATAGTGAAACATTAGAAAGGTTATTCTTTTCAGATAAAACCATACTAAATATTTTCACGTCACCAAATAATTGAATAAAAGACATTGTTTTGCAGTAGCCTCAACAGCACTCTGTAAGGTAGAGCCATGGTGTAGCCAGAGGACAGCTCAGCCTGGTCTCATAGACTAGATGTAACATAGTAAATGTAAATCCGGGAAACCAAATTAGTATGATATGGTATGGTATGGTTACATAAGACAGATGGTTACTTAAGGCAAAACCTAAAGTAGGGTGGTTGTTTGGGGTAGATGGGTGGGAGTATAATTCAAACGTCTAGCAACCCAAAGGTTCAAATCTCCTCAAGGACAACTTTAGCAACTTTTCAACTACTTATTACTTTTTAGCAACTTTTCAACTACTTATTACTTTTTAGCTACTTTTCAACTACTTATGAGTTTTTATCTACTTTTCAACTACTTAGCATGTTAGCTAACCCTTCCCCTAACCCTTTAACCTAACTTTTAAACGCAACCTTAACCCTGACCCCTAACCCTAACCTTAACCCTGACCCGTAACCCTAATCCATAACCCCTAGCCTAGCGAATGTTAGCCAGCTAGCTAACGTTTGCCACCTAGCCACCTAGCTAGAATTCATAACATATTATACATTTTGCAAATTCGTAACATATTGCACGTTTTTCAAATTCGTGACATTTGCACTTTTCACAAATACGTAACATATAGTATGAATTGTAATTTGTAACATATCATATGAAATGGGTGATGGAAATCCACAAATGAATACATACCATACGAAACATAACATATCATATCATACAGAATAATACGAAATGCTCTAAGACCATGTTGTACAGCTAGCTTCCGTCCTCCTCTGGGTACATTCATTTCAATACAAACCTAGGAGGCTCATGGTTCTCACGCCTTTCCATAGACTTACACAGTAATTATGAGAAAAATAATTATACAACAAGCGAAATTATCTTGCTGTTTTTATATGGCTGCTATGAAAGTGAACTGTGTTTGTGTGTGATCAGGGGTGTATTCATTCCTCCCAAAAATATGGCCATGCTCATAAAAAATATAAATAAAGTAACTTTTGTTTTGGTCCACCAACTTCAAACAGTTGTAAAAACAAACTGTTTTGTTATTGAAAATATATTTCACAGCGATTTAGATGGGACAATGACTCTCTACAATATTACATTACATTTAAATTGAGATTTTAGTCATGTTCCTATCCAGAGTGACTCATAGTTAGTGCATTCATCTTCAGACAGCTAGGTGGGACAACCACATATAACAGGGATAGAAAGTACATGTTTCCTCAGTAACGTAGCTGTCAGTAGAGTCAGAGCTAGAGGGGGGGGGGTCAAGGGAAAGTGCTGTTAAAGTGTATATATATGTTTTTTGGTGAGGAGGAGGATTATTTAAGATACTGTTTGAAGAGGTAGGGATTCAGATGTTTTCAAAAGATGGGCAGGGATTCTGCTGTCCTAGCTACAGGGTGAAGCTGATTCCACTATTGGGTTTCCAAAACAGAGAAGAGCTTGGACTGGGCTGAGCAGGAGCTTCCCTCCCGTAGGGGTGGGAAGGCCAAGAGACCAGAGGTGGCAGAACGGAGAGCTCAGGTTGGGGTGTAGGGTTTGAGCATAGCCTGAAGGTAGGAGGGGGCAGTTCCTCTTGCTGTTCCGTAGGTAAGCACCATGGTCTTGTATTGGATGCATGCAGTATTTCCACTAGAAAACACAGCCACAAAGTCAGAACAACATTTTCAGTTTGACAACAGATGCTGCTCCGGTAAGAGAAATCAATAAGTGAATATCACAGCCAATCACAACACTGGCAGGTAAATAATATTGTGAAACATTATCATTTAACTATTAGCGCCAGATATATCCTGGACATTTCTCTGAAATTACAATGCAAAAATGTAAATACTTTAAATTTAAAAATGTTTAAAAATGTACATTTAAAAATGTTTTTGGCCAATTTGTTACATTTCACATGTACCCTAAAAAATATATCTAAGAATATATTTTAAATGTATTTTTTTCCATATGGGAAGACAGAATGACAATGAGACAGTTCGGGCCAGGGGAAGGGGAAAATAAGAGAAAAAGAGGAACGTATTGATGTGTATAGTATGTTCGAACTACAGACAAAACACACTACAACGGTCCAACCGCTCCACTGCACTCCACTTAAAACAGTCCTACCACACTGTATCACTGATGCATTGTGGCCTACTATGGCTGCATGGGCTGAGGATCGATCCAGTCGCTGTGCCTGAGAGAGGCAGGCCAGTCCAGCCAAGCAGAGCCCCGGGAGAGCCCGGACACAGGCTGGCTTTGTTTGACACGCTCCACTCTCCATACTCCCAGCAGCACAGCAGCCAGCCTGCCCAGCTTTCTCAGTATCCCCAGGCTCTGTCTGGAGTGTCAGCCCAACTGGGCCTACCGGGAGCTAGGTTTGGCAGTGCCGGCCACGGGGCTCAGATGGACTGCTGATGGGTCCTTCTGCCAAGCAGCCCCACGAGGCCAGGGCAGGCAGAGACAGGTGTGTTTACGTTCCGCCTGTTGCCCCTCCAGGGGCCAGGCAAGTTTCCCATTGCATGGGTTTTGGGAGGAGGCAGAGAGAGAAAAAGAGAGAAGAAGAGGGAAGGAGAAAGAGATAGAGGTATTGTTAGGTATTGAAATGCAAAGATGTTGGCTGTGTCCGAATACCCATACTTGCATTGTAAATAGTAGGCATTTTAGGCATGAAAAAATAGAAAGTTGTATGGTATGTGAAATGTTGAAAATCTAGTATGCTTTAAATACCACTATATTGTACTAATTTCGGCTTTTAGGCATCTAGTAGAATTCGCTTCACACTTTTGACGAAGAGAATCGTCTTTCCACACGCAAGTGTTGTGGACAACAGCTGATAATCAGCTGATAATGAGATAAGAGGATGCGCTTTACCCAAATGAATAAATGGTGGGAATCAACGCAATTGCACATTAGATGACGCATTCTCAGGATGGGTGAGCCTAGTATGTTGATATTTGTTGCTTACTGCATTTTACTAAACTGCATTTTATTAATATGTTCAAAATAGCATGTAGTACGAATAGTACACAGTACTAGTAGACAGATTTCGGACAATGCCATGGCTTCTTTACCCACAGAGACTAGGGCTCTATTCAATCTGTAAAGCTGACACATTTTTAAAGGAAATTTCCGATTGAGCCGACATATGCAGCGTTTATAATGAATGCAGTCTCTGCTAAAGCGGAAACATTGCCTTTAAATTTCAATCACGTTGTAAAGCTGAACTTCCACGATGCGGAATGAGTAGAGCCCAAAGTAAGCTACAGTCTATACCCAGACACAGTGCAGGTAAGCACTGGGGAACAAGTTTGGGAGCGGCACACTGCATAGACTACACTTCAATAACACTACACTTCAATAAGACTCAGCACACCCCCAGATCCCTGACTACAGCATGTGGCAAAAAAACACACATCCTGATAATCTATTTTTCTATATGCTCCCAGAGCAGTAAGGGTAATAAAAAAGGACACTCATAGTCAAAACCCTTTGAGAACATTACGGGAATATTACCCAATGTTACAGGAATAGTACCTAATGTTACAGGAATAGTGCCCAATGTTACAGGAATAGTGCCCAATGTTACAGGAATAGTAGCCAATAATACCTAATGTTACATAAATACTGGACTAGTACCTAATGTTACAGGAATAGTACCCAATGTTACAGTAATAGTACCTAATGTTACAGGAATAGTGCCCAATGTTACAGGAATAGTACCCAATGTTACAGGAATAGTACCTAATGTTACAGGAATAGTGCCTAATGTTACAGGAATAGTGCCCGATGTTACAGGAATAGTACCCAATGTTACAGGAATAGTAGCTAATGTTACAGGAATAGTACCTAATGTTACAGGAATAGTACCTAATGTTACAGGAATAGTACCCAATGTTACAGAATAATGGACCTAATGTTACAGGAATAGTGCCCAATGTTACAGGAATAGTGCCCAATGTTACAGGAATAGTACCTAATGTTACAGGAATAGTGCCCAATGTTACAGGAATAGTACCCAATGTTACAGGAATAGTAGCTAATGTTACAGGAATAGTACCTAATGTTACAGGAATAGTACCTAATGTTACAGAAATAGTACCCAATGTTACAGGAATAGTACCCAATGTTACAGTAATACTGGACTAGTACCTAATGTTACATGAATAATAGCTAATGTTATAGGAATAGTACCCAATGTTACAGGAATAGTACCCAGTGTTGCAGGAATAGTACCAAATGTTACAGGAATAGTACCCAATGTGACAGGAATAGTTCCCAATGTTACAGGAATACTGGACTAGTACCTAATGTTACAGGAATAGTACCCAACCTTACAGGAATAGTACCCAATGTTTAAGGAATATTACCCAATGTTCTTGGAACGTCCTCTATGTGCTGGGTTGTGAGCCAGGAGTTTGGTTGTTTGGCTCGGCGGGCTGCAGGGCTCAGGGTAATCAGGGTTTGGGGAGTTTCATCAGACCAATTAAGTCCTAATTACAATGTAAACACATTTTGCTGCCAAAACCAGGGGCCCCCAGAGTGAGTTCTCTGCACCAGGGCAGGCCATGCAGCTCAGTGTCCAGCCTCCCGCTGCAGAACAACATGGCCTATACACACACAGCCATGTGACACAGCACAACCACCCAGACCTACTCTGTACAGTGACAGGACCACACTCAGTCACTTAGCTAGAAACACTGACTTACTGGACTGTACATGCACTCACTCATATACATACAGCACTGACATGCATCCCCGGACGATTACCTCTCAAGTCTAAATATGTGAAGGACATATATTGTAGCCCATTGGTGAAGGGACAAATACAGTATAAGGGAATGTAAAAGAGATCCAGACAGGATAGTGTCAGCCGCCTCCGCTCCCCTGCCCCTGGTGCTGTGAGATGGGAGAGATAGTGTGTCTGAGCCCTCTGGAGAGGGAGCAGAGAGGTGATGAGATGTCACTATGCTGTCAGCTCCCTGGATCGTCGGTTACACAGGGGCGGAATGGGAGAAGCTGTGCTATGTCTCAGGTCAAAGTGTCACTACGATCTGTTGTTCCTTCAGAGGAAGAATAAAGACTTCCACCTCGTTCCTTTTCTATTGCTCCCTCTGACCTCCCTTCTTTCTCTCTCTCTCTCTCTTGCTCTCTGTTTCACTCTCTCGGTCTCTCTCACTGTCTCTCTCTCTCTCTCTCCCTCTCGCTGTCTCTGTCTGTCTGTCTGACTGTCTGTCTGTCTGTCTGTCTGTCTGTCTGTCTGTCTCTCTCTCGCTCTTTCTCTCTTTCACTCCCTCTCTCTCACACACACACACACAGTTAATCCTAAATGATGGTCCCATGATTCTCTTTAGCAGTGAGTGATCTGTTCCACCATCATTGTTGTCTCTAATGTATCCCATGACTCCTCTTGGCAGCCAGCTCTTCTCTGACGCTCTCTCATTGGGGTGTGGCCCCAATGGCAGGTTCAGCCCCTCATGGCCCTGGCCCTTCATCCTGGGCCTTGGCTGCCCTCTCGAGCTCAGTCAGCCCACCGCCAGTGCCACATAACCAGCCTAATTGTCATGCCACTTCCTATTACCCATGTCATCCCTCACTCCACGCTCCCTTGCACATGTGCTAGTGCCCAGCCAGCTGCTCCCCAGGTGGGGGTAGGTGGGGGCAGGTGATGACAGGGCAAGGTTTTGCCGTCCACAGTCCCCCAAGAATCTCAGAATGATATGATCACTATGTCTATCTGTAATGGGAGGCATACATAGGAATGTTCCTCTTTTGTTTTGCTGTATGTGAAGGTGCTATACTGTGAGGTGACTGTCAGAGTCGTGTGTATAGGTGGCAGGGAAGTCCGGCGCAGGAGAATCAAACTGAGTGTAATGGATTTATTTAATAACAATGAACGAAACATACTCCAAACACTAAATGTAACCAATAACAAAAATGCGTACGAGGATCCGTCGCGCACCAGTACAAAAATATATACAACACTGAAATACAAACAATCTCTGCTTAAGACATGAGGGGAAACAGAGGGTTAAATACACAACAGGTAATGAATGGGATTGAAACCAGGTGTGTAGGAAGACAAGACAAAACCAATGGAAAATGAAAAATGGATCAATGATGGCGGTGACGTCGCCCGAACAAGGAGAGGCTTCGACTTCGGCAGAAGTCGTGACAGTGACTGACGACCAGTGTTAGGACAAAACCGGTGAGAGACCTATAAGGACAGACAAGATTTAGCCAACTTCATATTTTCAATAGAAATATCTGAATGGTAGTTTATAGGCACAGCATGCCTCTAGCGTTCAGTCTCTCAATGGCAGCAGCATCTCGGAAACTAAAGCTGAGCAAATTAAGAAGACATTTGAACAGCTTGATAAGGGACAGATTTGGTTCTGTCTAATTTCTTTGGTAAACGTAATCCTCAGCCCACACAGATTCCACTCTTCTGGCTCTCTCTTCCTCCCCTCGCTGTGGCTGTATGTATTTCTAGATTTTTCCATTCACAAAGTACTGTAGCTGTGTTTGACCTCACCCACCCCCCCAACTGTACAAAGCTAAAATGATATTCTGTAAATGAGCCAGGGAGCGGCGACCATGGTTGACTGGTCGTGTAGCTGAAACTGAGACGGTGTCCAGGGGTGAACGAGGGAGGGGCTAGAGGTCTGGGAGAATGAGAGCCTTTCACAGCCGCCATGACCTCACTTCCTGTGAGGGCGGCTCTGAGACGTTACCTCATGTCTTGCTGTAGGTTTACATAGAGGTGGGGCCAGGGAGGAACACAATGTTTTTGGTCTACATTGGAAGTTCCTCCATCGGAGAATCGCGTGAACATCAAGAGAAAAATATCATATTCAGTTCTGGTTCATTTCCATTTGCAATTAGCCATTCGTATTTCTATGGCATTACATTATAATCAATCAGCTGGACCCCCCTCCTCCCAACACACAAACACACTTCACTCACACTGAAACACAATGCGTAATGCAATATACATCCATTGAAAGATGAAAAGAGGGGATTGAACAGACAAATGTGACAGGGGTCAGAGAGGAAATACAGTAAGAAGGGCACAAATGACCATGTGACATTTAACCCCAACAAGCTCAACATGCTAAATCATCCATGGATTGGTGTGTGTTTGGTTTTACTATCCTTGTGGGGACCAGAAGTCCTCACAAGGATAGTAAAACAAGGAACATTCGGACAAGTGTGGACATTTCACCGGTCCTGTCACGCCCTGATCTGTTTTACCTATTCTTGTGATTGTCTCCACCCCCTCCAGGTGTCACTTATTTTCCCCAGTGTATTTATCCCTGTGTTTCCTGTCTCTCTGTGCCAGTTCATCTTGTATGTTTTCAAGTCAACCAGCGTGTTTTCCCATGCTCCTGTTATATATTCTGTTTTTGTAGTCTTCCTGGTTTTCTGGACTCCGTATCCGCCTGCCTGACCCTTCTGCCTGCCCTGACATCGATCCTGTCTGCCACTCTTTACCTCTTGGACTCAGAATCTGGTTTTGACCTTTTGTCTGTCCACGACCATTCTCTTGCCTACTCCTTGTGGATTATAAATAAACTACAAAGACTCTACCATCTGCCTCCCGTGTCTGCATCTGGATCTCGCCTTGTGCCCTTATAGGGCCCCACAAGGAATAAGGCTATTTTTGGTTTAGCGGTTAGGTTTAGGGTTAGAATAAGCGTTAGGGTTAGAATTAGGGTTAGGTGCTAGGTGTTAGGGTTAGTAGCAGTTAAGGTTAGGTTTAGGGTTAGGGTTAAGGATTAGGTGTTAGGTGTTAGGGTTAGTAGGAGTTAGGGTTAGGTTTAGGGTTAGGTGTTAAGCTTAGGGTTAGGTTAAGGCTTAAGTTTAGGGAAAATAGGATTTTGAATGGTAATCAATTGTTTGGATAGTAAAACAAATGTGTGTGTGCTTGTTTTTCTACCTTATCAGTACCCCAATGTCCTAACAATTCACCCAAATGTCTCGACAAGGTAGGAAAACAAGAACTTTTTCAAAAGTCAGGGCCTTTTTCATGTCCTGAATTTGTTCAAATATTATTTTAAGATTAACGGGTTAGGTTTAGGATTTGGGAGTGAAGGTTAAGATTTGGATGAAAGTTACTGTTAGGGTTAAGGTTAGGGTTAGGGTTAGGGTTAAGGTTAAGGTTAGGGTCAAGGTTAGGGTTAGGGTTACGGGTTAGGTTTAGGGTTAGGGGTTAGGGAAAATATGATTTTTAATGTTTAACATTTTTACTCTCCAAAAAGTCCTGAACTTTCATGAAAATAAAGCTGTGTCTCTGTGTGTGTGTGTGTGTGTGTGTGTGTGTGTGTGTGTGTGTGTGTGTGTGTGTGTGTGTGTGTGTGTGTGTGTGTGTGTGTGTGTGTGTGTGTGTGTGTGTGTGTGTGTGTGTGTGTGTGTGTGTGTTGGGTTGATGGTTTGGAGGGGTCTGTGGGTAGCAATGTCTGACATAGTGATTTAGAAATCGAGGCAAACCCATCCACCTTAAGAACAATCACCATACCCATACTGATCCTTGTGCTCTGGCTTGAGTCACTGTCATTGGGTGAGATATATTCATTTACGGCTAGGGGTACCGCTAGCGGAATGTTTCGACAACATCCGGTGAAATTGCAGAGAGCGAAATTCAAAATAAATTATTAGAAATATTTAACTTTCATACAATCACAAGTACAATACACAAAAATAAAGCTTAACTTCTTGTTACTCCAGCCACCATGTCAGTTTCAAAAAGGCTTTAAGGCGAAAGCAAACCGAAAGCAAACCAAGCAAACCATCTGAGGACAGCACCCCATCAAACAAACACATGACAATCATATTTCAACCCGCCAGGCTCGACACAAAACTCAGAAAAAACGATATAATTCATGTCTTATAATTCTAATTCATGCACTCCAATATGTCCCATAAACATCACAAAAGGTCATTTTGTTCGATTAACTCCGTCGTTATATCCCAAAAATGTCCATTTATTTGGCGCGTTTGATTCAAACGCGTTTGAACTCGTCCAACATGACTACACATTATCTATCTATTATCTATCTTACCTTGTCCAAACATTTCAAACACCTTTCCTAATCCAACTTTAGGTATTTTAAAACGTAAATAATCAATAAAATTTAAGACGGAATAAACCGTGTTCAATAGCGGATAAAATGAAAGTGGAGCGAGCGCCAGGTCACCAGGTTCTTCGGCTTGCAAGCCTCTCCCTGTCCCTCCAAACATAACGATGGTCATTATGGCCAAACAGTTCTATTTTTGTTTCATCAGACCAGAGGACATTTCTCCAAAAAGTACAATCTTTGTCCCCATGTGCAGTTGCAAACCGTAGTCTGCCTTTTTAATGGCGGTTTTGGAGCAGTGGCTTCTTCCTTGCTGAGCGGCCTTTCCGGTTATGTCGATTTAAGACTCGTTTTACTGTGGATATAGATACTTTTGTGCCTGTTTCCTCCAGCATCTTCACAAGGTCCTTTGCTGTTGTTCTGGGATTAATTTGCACTTTTCGCACCAAAGTATGTTCATCTTTAGGAGACGGAATGGGTCTCCTTCCTGAGCGGTATGACGGCTGCGTGGTCCTATGGTGTTTTTACATGCGTACTACTGTCTGTACAGATGAACGTGGCATTTGGAAATTGCTCCCAAGGATGAACCAGACTTGTGGAGGTCTACACTTTTTTTCTGAGGTCTTGGCTGATTTCCCCATGATGTCAAGCAAAGAGGCACTGAGTTTGAAGGTAGGCCTTGAAATACATCCACAGGTAAACCTCCAATTGACTCAAATTATGTCAATTAGCCTATCAGAAGCTTCTAAAACCATGTGATCATTTTCTGGAATTTTCCAAGCTGTTTAAAGGCACAGTCAACTTAGTGTATGTAAACTTCTGACCCACTGGAATTGTGATACAGTGAATTATAAGTGAAATAATCTGTCTGTAAACAATTGTTGGGAAAATGACTTGCCAAAACTATAGTTTGTTAACAAGACATTTGTGGAGTGGTTGAAAAACGAGTTTTAATGACTCCAACCTAAGTGTATGTAAACTTCTGACTTCAACTGTATAGACTTGGCGGAGTCAGAGGAAGGCACCAAAAATGGCCAAAGATTCCAGGCACCCACGTCATAGACTGTTCTCTTTGCCACTGCACGGCAAGCAATACTGAAGAGCCAAGTCTAGGACCAAAAGGCTCCTTAATTAATAGCTTCTAACCCCAAGCTATAAGACTGCTGAACAATTAATCCACTCGGACTATTTACATTGTCCCCCCCACCCCCCTTTGTTTTTACACTGCTGCTACTCACTGTTTATTATCCATAAATAGTCACTTTACAAATTTACAAGTTACTTCAACTAACCTGTACCCCAGCACATTGACTCGGTACTGGTACCCCCTGTATATAGCCACGTTATTGTTATGTAATTTTCTTGTGTTACCTTTTTATTTATTTTCACTTTAGTTTATTTAGTAAATATTTTCTTAACTCTATTTCTTGAACTGCATTGTTGATTAAGGGCTTGTATGTAAGCATTTCACGGTAAGGTCTACACCTGTTGTTTTCAGCATTTCACGGTAAGTTCTACACCTGTTGTATTCAGCATTTCACGGTAAGGTCTACACCTGTTGTGTTCAGCATTTCACGGTAAGGTCTACACCTGTTGTATTCAGCATTTCACGGTAAGGTCTACACCTGTTGTGCTCAGCGCATGAGACAAACAACATTTGATTCAATGTTTTTAATACCATTTTTTCAGTTGTTATTGGTTTGGCATAGTTTCTATACAGTATTTTTCTTGTTATTATTCTATAGGATTAATTTGTTACTTTAAATTCACTTTGGATTATGCAAGAACAATATCCCATTGTGCCTGCAGCTTGGCAAAACCAATTTGAATGAACTACAATCTATAATCTGGTTCGTAAAATCAAATTGTCATCATATAAAGACAGTAATACATTTTTGTGACTGAGGAGTATATAGGAGGTGAGATAGTAAAATGAAGGATCTGCCATTGCAGCGGTGTCTCGTCTCAGTGGTGTGATTCTCCTGTATAGTTACTTCCAGTTTTATGGCTTGACCTTTGTTTTAATTGGCTGCCATGTCTTCTATTGGGATTCTGTTGGCCACCCAGCCATGTGAATGGCTCCTTCCTTTAACCCATCAATTGGAAGCGCTTTAACCTTTCTCGAGTGCTCACTTTAAAGTGCACTCCTTATTATTTTATCATGCACACTGACTGGATTCATCTGTCTGAAAAGGCATGGCCAAAGAGCATTTTTAATGTGAAACTTCATGTCACAAAGTTTGTTACTTTTCATACGTAGAATCAAGAGAAATGTACTATGTATACCTAAATGGAGTTGCTTAATTTGAAACAGGCATAATAGGTACATGTCTTCTTTAAGCAAATGCAAACAAAAACACTATCCCTTGTAGTCAGAGGTAAATATAAGTATTAACACCTGATTATCATCACTAATCATTTATTTACCCTAAATAGCATTATTTTTTTTTTACCGTTATTTTACCAGGTAAGTTGACTGAGAACACATTCTCATTTGCAGCAACGACCTGGGGAATAGTTACAGGGGAGAGGAGGGGAATGAATGAGCCAATTGTAAACTGGGGATTATTAGGTGACCATGATGGTTTGAGGGCCAGATTGGGAATTTAGCCAGGACACCGGGGTTAACACCCCAACTCTTACGATAAGTGCCATGGGATCTTTAATGACCTCAGAGAGTCAGGACACCCGTTTAACGTCCCATCCGAAAGACGGCACCCTACACAGGGCAGTGTCCCCAATCACTGCCCTGAGGCATTGGGATATTTTTTAGACCAGAGGAAAGAGTGCCTCCTACTGGCCCTCCAACACCACTTCCAGCAGCATCTGGTCTCCCATCCAGGGCCTGACCAGGACCAACCCTGCTTAGCTTCAGAAGCAAGCCAGTAGTGGTATGCAGGGTGGTATGCTGCTGGCTATGCTAATGATGCACTAGTCAGTGTACAAAACATTAGGAAAACCTTCATAATATGGAGTTGCATCCCCTTTGAACCTCAGAACAGCCTCAATTCGTTGGGGAATGGACTCTACAAGGTGTCGAAAGTGTTCCACAGGGATGCTGGCTCAAGTTGACTCAAATGCTTCCCACAGTTATTGATGTCCTTTGGGTGATGGACCATTTTTGATACAGGAGGGAAACTGTTGAGAGTGAAAACCCAGCAGCGTTGCAGTTCTTGACACACTCAAACCGGTATGCCTGCGACTTACTACCATACCACGTTCAAAGGCACTCAGTCTTTTGTCTTGCCCTTTCACCCTCTGAATGGCACACGTACACAATCCATGTCTCAATTGTCTCAAGACTTAAAAATATTTTTTTGACCTGTCTCTTCCACTTCATCTACAGTACACTGATTGAAGTGGATTTAACATCAATAAGGGATCATATCTTTCACCTGGATTCATATAGTCAGTTTATGTCATGCAAAGAGCAGGTGTTCCTAATGTTTTGTACACTGTAAATGTAAGGTACTATATTGATTGGGAATCATTTTCTTCCTGTGTGCCGTTTTTCAATAAAGAGTTATCGTATATAAAACCAATACGCATTCATCCATCAGCTATGTATTAGGCTTAATAGGGTTTATAATATATGTGTTAGAGTCTAGATATGTGCAGAGTGTGTGGAATATATTTGATATATTGATATGTTTATTTCAATTTATTTCAAGACCTCATCCCTCGTCTCTGACCCCAAAATCCATAACTTAATTTATGGTTCAACATCTTCAATCAATTCTCCCTTCCCTGATACAATGGACTGCCTCAGACTGGACACATGTTAGCAGAGCTCCAGTCCTGTTTTTCCTGCTGGCTGGCTGGCCCCTGTGTTGCTGTGCACTGAGAGGTAACTGCCCATTCAAATCCTAGATTGGATGCAGTGATGGTCATCTCACGCTGTTCTGTCCCGTTGCCTTCCCTCCCCTCCACCTCGCTGCCCTTCTCTTTACCCTCCACCCAGCCCTGATCTGTTTCAATGTGTGAGCTAGCTTGGATTCATAATAAACAGTCATTAACATTCCTTTAGTGGGACGGTAGGAGCAAAACAATCACATACAGAGTTCTGTCTCCTACTATCTCTTTCTTTCAGTCTTTCTCAGTGACATCTATTTATGATCTTATTTGGCGGGATCATTGATGCAATGTGAAGATGTGGCGTATCCTCCCTGTGGCCAAGCTGCAGTATTAAGCTCTTATCAACGTTAACACCACTGACGACAGGGCCTTGCCTGGGCCTGGGCCTGGGCCCGGTGGAGCTGTTTGAGCGAGACACGCCATCAGTTCCCTTTTTAGAAAAGCACGAGTTAGAAAAAATGTGTTAGGTGTTTTATCCCTTTAAAAAACAGAATGAGCTGGTGGTAGCTCTCAAGCAAGCCTTTCCATCCGCTGGATTTATTAGCCAATTTCCAATACCATTGTCTTTCACTTCAATCTCAGAAGTGAGGGTGCACCAGGCGGAATATAGGGCCGCAATCATCCGAGTGTGTGGCGACAAAACCTCCAGCGCCCGCACCTGAAACTCAATAGATATTCATGAACATTCTCGTATTTAGAGAAGGAAATAACTTAATACCGACAGTGTCGATGGAATAATAGCCATTTTCTGCCTGACTTGCAGCCCCTCAGAAAATGAGATTGCGCCGGGCCGTCATTTTTCTTGTCTGCTGGGTGTTTCCAGCGCAGAGGTCTATGGCTTCAGCGACACCCTCTGCATCGGCAATGAGGGAGAGACAGAGAGGGAGAGAAGAGGGAGAGAGAGAGATGAGGGGGGAGAGGAGATGACACATCAAGGGGCACAGAGGGAGGAGAGCGTGAGACAGAAAGAATTGTTGTCAAAAGCTCAGAATAAAAAAAGTGCTATTTTGTCTGAATAAACAATAACAGCAGCAGCAGCAGCAGCAGCAAGAACAACAGGTGTCATCATCATCAGACAGAGGTTTTGGACAGGGCTGCTGTGTGTCTGAGCCCTTAGTCATCATAGTGGAGACAGGAAGGTGCTCTCATCCCACGGCCACTCCCTTGATTAAGATTTATTATCACTGCATGGGGGAAGAGTCTGCAAGGAAAACAGAGCGAGAGAGAGAGAGAGAGAAAGAGAGAGAGAAAGAGATAGAGAAAGAGAGAGAGAGAGAGACAGAGACAGAGAGAGAGAGAGAGACAGAGACAGAGAGAGAGAGAGAGACAGAGAGAGACAGAGAGAGAGAGAGAGAGAGAGAGAGAGAGAGAGAAAGAACGCAGGGCATTCAGCGCCATTAAAAAACAAATTGAAATTGAAATACCTATTAAAATTTGGGTAAAACGAATTGAATGTATCATTGAACCAATTGCACTTTATGCCGGCGAGGTGTGGGGCCCACTTGCAAAACAAGATTTCACCAAATAGGACTAACACCCCATTGAAACCCTGCATGCAGAGTTCTGTAAGATTCTCCTACATGTCCAGAGGAAAACTACAAACAATGCATGCAGGGCAGAATTAGGCCAATATCCACTAATAATAAAAACTCTAAAAAGATCAATTACATTTTGGGAACATCTAAAATACAGTGACCCCCTCTCATATCATTACCAAGCCCTGCAATGCCAAGAGCTGAGCAAAGAAAAGAGTCCCCTCATCCAGCTGGTCCTGGGTCTGACTTCACAAACCTGTTCTACTAACACACTGAAGCCTCAGGACCAGAACATCCAATCAATCAGAATAAAACAAATTACAACACAGTCAAAACAAAACTACATTGCTTATTGGGAAACACAAGCACAAAGCAAAATGCAGTGCTATCTGGCCCTAAATCAACAGTACACTGTGGCTAACTATTTGACCATGGTAACTGATCAAAACCTTAGAAAAACCTTGACAAAGTACAGACTCAGTGAGCACAGCCTTGCCATTGAGAAGGGTAGACACAGGAAAACCTGGCTCCCTGTAGAGGAAAGGCTGTGCAACCACCTCATCACAGCAGAACCTGAGACAGAGCTGCATTTCCTGACAAAATGTCAAGAATATAAAACAATTAGAGAGTGTAATTTCCCCAAATTTGAAAACCTTATTCAAGGTTTCAAAGACCTCTGATGAGAATAGGCTACCCGTCCTGTTGGGGAGGACGCAGGGAGCTGTGGGTTGGCAGCGCACTACATTGCTGCCTGCCATAAGTTGAGGGACAGTGTCTGACAGACCAATCAACCTGCACATGTCCTCTACTGTATGCTTATTGTTATTGTTCAATGTATGGTTATTTTGACCCGTGGTTATTGTTGTTACTGTTGTCCCATTGACAATTTTGATTCTTATTATCTTAATATTATAAATATCCACAGTAAGCTTTGGCAATATGTACATTGTTACGTCATGCCAATAAAGCAAATTGAATTGAATTGACAGAGAGAAAGAGAGAGGGTGAGAGAGAGAGAGAGAAATAAAGAAATCGAGATAGATAGAGAGAGAGAAAGAGAGAGCGAGAGAGAGAGAAACTTCCACAAAGCTGTGAACGATCTGAGAGACAAGGCAAGAAGGGCCTTCTATGCCATCAAAAGGAACATAAATTTCAACATACCAATTAGGATCTGGCTAAAAATACTTGAATCAGTCATAGAGCCCATTGCCCTTTATGGTTGTGAGGTCTGGGGTCCGCTCACCAACCAAGATTTCACAAAATGGGACAAACACCAAATTGAGACTCTGCATGCAGAATTCTGCAAAAATATCCTCCGTGTACAACGTAGAACACCAAATAATGCATGCAGAGCAGAATTAGGCCGATACCCAGTAATTATCAAAATCCAGAAAAGAGCCGTTAAATTCTACAACCACCTAAAATTAAGCGATTCCCAAACCTTCCATAACAAAGCCATCACCTACAGAGAGATGAACCTGGTCCTAGGGCTCTGTTCACAAACACAAACACACCCCACAGAGCCCCAGGACAACAGCACAATTAGACCCAACCAAATCCTGAGAAAACAAAAAGATAATTACTTGACACATTGGAAAGAATTAACAAAAAAACAGAGCAAACTAGAATGCTATTTGGCCCTAAACAGAGAGTACACAGTGGCAGAATACCTGACCACTGTGACTGACCCACACTTAAGGAAAGCTTTGACTATGTACAGACTCAGTGAACATAGCCTTGCTATTGAGAAAGGCCGCCGTAGGCAGACATGGCTCTCAAGAAAAGACAGGCTATGTGCACACTGCCCACAAAATGAGGTGGAAACTGAGCTGCACTTCCTAACCTCCTGCCCAATGTATGACCATATTAGAGAGACATATTTCCCTCAGATTACACAGATCCACAAAGAATTTGAAAACAAATCCAATTTTGATAAACTCCCATATCTACTGGGAGAAATTCCACAGTGTGCCATCACAGCAGCAAGATTTGTGACCTGTTGCCACAAGAAAAGGGCAACCAGTGAAGAACAAACACCATTGTAAATACAACCGATATTTATGCTTATTTATTTTAACTTGTGTGCTTTAACCATTTGTACATTGTTACAACACTGTATATATATAATATAACATTTGTAATGTCTTTATTGTTTTGAAACTTCTGTATGTGTAATGTTTACTGTTAATTTGTATTGTTTATTTCACTTTTGTATAATATCTACCTCACTTGCTTTGGCAATGTTAACACATGTTTCCCATGCCAATAAAGCCCCTTGAATTGAATTGAATTGAGAGAGAGAGAGAGAGAGAGAGAGAGAGAGAGAGAGAGAGAGAGAGAGAGAGAGAGAGAGAGAGAGAGAGAGAGAGAGAGAGAGAGAGAGAGAGAGACAGAGAGACAGAGAGAGAGACAGAGAGAAAGACAGAGAGAGAGACAGAGAGAGAGACAGAGAGAGAGACAGAGAGAGAGACAGAGACAGAGACAGAGACAGAGACAGAGACAGAGACAGACACAGAGACACAGAGACACAGAGACACAGAGACACAGAGACACAGAGACACAGAGACACAGAGACACAGAGAGAGAGAGAGAGAGAGAGAGAGAGAGAGAGAGAGAGAGAGAGAGAGAGAGAGAGAGAATATGAGACATAGACCTTAAAGGATGCAGTAATCTTCAGAAAGACAGTTCACTCATACCTGCAACAACAACTTCTACAATCATATTGTTGTTGTTGCACTGCTGAGAGGTGAGCCTGCCAGTAAGCAGTGCATTGTACTGTGAACACCACATGTATCCTGTGAATAGGCCAAATAAATGTTGATTTGAGATTTCTCTGGAGAGAGAAAGAGCGCAATGGAATCCATAATGAGATCTGCGTCCAAGGTTGATCTGAGAGACTCATTGAAGGGATTCATTGAAGCCTCACCTTCTCTCTGTCTCCCCTCCCCAATACCTGATCAGTCACGTTATACTAGCCAGCCTCACTATGAATTAAACAACCCACAGAGGAGCGCCCACTCTCTACTTTCCAACTCCACCGCTCTGCTCAACACTTTTTCCTCTTTTCTCCTCTCTTCCATGTTTTCTGGTCTGAGAATATCAGGAATGAGTAGAACCTCTTTTGTTTCTGTCACCACACAAACACTCTTCTCTTTCTTTATGAGTACAAACTCTCTCTATCGCTGTGGTTTTCCGACACTATTTTTTAGGGGAAAAGCCCAGTTGTAATAGTCACCCAGGTTCCCAGCATAGTAAATAGTCATAAACACTGCATAACTATAGGAGGATGGATTCCATTGTAAAACATGTTGGGGATTTGTGCTTTGTGTTTGTGGTAAATTGCCCAAAAGGATCCTCAGCATTGGATGACTTAACATTTTTCTTTCCTTTATTATCATGTGAGTCCAGGCTTTCCCAGCGTGTCCCAGAGACCTCTCTTTCAACAGGCTGTTTGTGGCTGTGGGTGGCTGTATGTGGCTGTGGGTGGAGGCCAGCATCCTGTAGGGTCCCGTATAGACAGACAGACAGACAGACATACATACAGACAAGTAGTAACACTGGGCTCAGACCCTCTTCTGCCGTTTCTGTCTGGGCCTTGGCCATCTCAGTGTCAGTCTCCTAGGGGTTGGTGCACAGATATTGTCACGACCGTGTTGACATGAATGAGAGGACCAAGGCGCAACATGATATGAATACATCTTCTTTAATTTATAACGACGAAGATGAACACGAAACACTTAAACCACACTAACAAAAACAACAAACGATCGTGAAACTTCAAACGCAAGTGCACACACAAACTACTTACGTCGACATATACATATACAATGACCCACAAACAGCTAAAGCCCATGGCAGCCTTAAATATGGCTCCCAATTAGAGATAACAGAAACCAGCTGTCTCTAATTGAGAACCCATTCAGGCCACCATAGACTTTCCTAGAAAACTACACACCCATAGACACAGCTAGATACATGCACTCAACACAAAACCATACACTACAACCAACACCCCCTCTACCATATAATACCCCAAACACACACATACCCCATGTCACACCCTGACCTAACTAAAATAATAAATAAAACAAATAATACTAAGGCCAGGGCGTGACATAACCCCCCCCTTAAGTTGCGAACTCCGGGCGCACCAGCACATAGTCTAGGGGAGGGTCTGGGTGGGCTTCCTTCCACGGCGGCGGCACTGGTCGTGGTCCCCACCCCACCATAGTCATAAGGGGCAGCACCGGGATAAGGGGCAGCACCAGGATAAGGGGCAGCACCAGGATAAGGGACAGCACCAGGATAAGGGGCAGCACCAGGATAAGGGGCAGCACCAGGATAATGGGCAGATCCTGGCTGGATGACGGCTCCGGCGGATCCTGGTTGGACGGCTCATGGCTGGCTGACAGATCTGGCTGCTCATGGCTAGCTGACGGATCCGGCTTCTCATGGCTGGCAGACGGATCTGGACGCTCATGGCTGGCAGACAGATCTGGCTGCTCATGGCTAGCTGACGGATCCGGCTTCTCATGGCTGGCTGACGGATCCGGACGCTCATGGCTGGCTGACGGATCTGGACGCTCATGGCTGTCTGACGGATTTGGACGCTCATGGCTGGCTGACGGCTCTGGCAGATCCTGTCTGGTTGGCGGCTCTGGCAGATCCTGTCTGGTTGGCGGCTCTGGCAGATCCTGTCTGGTTGGCGGCTCTGGCAGATCCTGTCTGGTTGGCGGCTCTGGCAGATCCTGTCTGGTTGGCGGCTCTGGCAAATCCTGTCTGGTTGGCGGCTCTGGCAAATCCTGACTGACGAATGGCTCTAACGGCTCCTGACTGACTAATGGCTCTAATGGCTCTGGACAGACAGATGGCTCAGACGGCACTGGGCAGACGGATGGTTCAGATGGCGCTGGGGAGACGGATGGCTCAGACGGCGCTGGGGAGACGGATGCCTCAGACGGCGCTGGGGAGACGGATGGCTCAGACGGCGCTGGGGAGACGGATGGCTCAGACGGCGCTGGGGAGACGGATGGCTCTGGCCGGATGAGGCGCACTGTAGGCCTGGTGCGTGGTGCCGGAACTGGAGGCACCGGGCTAAAGGCACGCACTTTCAGGCTAGTGTGGGGAGAAGGAACAGGGCATACTGGACCCTGGGGACGCACATTAGGCCTAGTGCATGGGGCCGGAACTGGTGGTACCGGACTGGGGACACGCATCTCAGGGCTAGTGCGGGGAGCAGCAACAGGATGCACAGGACTCTGGAGACGCACAGGAGGCTTAGTGCGTGGTGCCGGAATTGTTGGTACCGGGCTGGAGACACGCACCATAGGACGAGTGCGTGGAGGAGGAACAGGGCTCTGGAGACACACTGGAAGCCTGTTACTAGGTGTAGGCACTGGTGGAACTGAACTGGGGCGGGGAGGTGGCGCCGGAAATACCGGACCGTGCAGGCGTACTGGTTCCCTTGAACACCGAGCCTGCCCAACCTTACCTGGTTGAATGCTCCCCGTTGCCCGACCAGTGCGGGAAGGTGGAATAACCCGCACCGGGCTATGTAGGCGAACCGGGGACACCATGCATAAGGCTGGTGCCATGTATACCGGCCCGAGGAGACGCACTGGAGACCAGACGCGTTGAGCCGGTATCATGGCACCTGGCTCAATGCCCAATCTAGCCCTACCAGTGCGGGGAGGTGGAATAACCCGCAACCGGGCTATGAACACGTACAGTAGACACCGTGCGCTCTATTGCGTAACACGGTGTCCGCCCGTACTCCCGCTCTCCACGGTTAGCCTGGAAGGTGGGCGCAGGTCTCCTACCTGCCCTCGGCCCACTACCTCTTAGCCCCCCCCCAGGAATTTTTTTGGGCTGACTCACAGGCTTCCTACCGCGTCGTCGTGCTGCCTCCATTCGCCGGTATCCCTCCTCACACTGCGCCAGAGAATCCCAGGCTGGCTTCGGCACTCGCCCTGGGTCGATCGCCCACCTGTCGATCTCCTCCCACGTAGTGTAGTCCAGATTACGCTCCCATTTCCATTCCTCCTTGCGCTGCTCCTGTTGCCGCTGGTCATGTTGCTTGGTCGTAGATTGGTGGGTCATTCTGTCACGACCGTGTTGACATGAATGAGAGGAACAAGGCGCAACATGATATGAATACATCTTCTTTAATTTATAACGACGAAGATGAACACGAAACACTTAAACCACACTAACAAAAACAACAAACGATCGTGAAACTTCAAACGCAAGTGCACACGCAAACTACTTACGTCAACATATATGTATACAATGACCCACAAACAGCTAAAGCCCATGGCAGCCTTAAATATGGCTCCCAATTAGAGACAACAGAAACCAGCTCTCTCTAATTGAGAACCCATTCAGGCCACCATAGACTTTCCTAGAAAACTACACACCCATAGACACAGCTAGATACATACACTCAACACAAAACCATACACTACAACCAACACCCCCTCTACCATATAATACCCCAAACACACACATACCCCATGTCACACCCTGACCTAACTAAAATAATAAATAAAACAAATAATACTAAGGCCAGGGCGTGACAGATATAGCCCTTGATTCACTCCAGACTGCCCTTGACCAGCACAAAAACATCATGTGGCGTACTGCATTAGCATCGAATAGCCCCCGCGATATGCAACTTTTCAGGGAAGTCAGGAACCAATATACACAGGCAGTTAGGAAGGCAAAGGCTATCTTTTTCTAACAGAAATTTGCATCCTGTAGCACAAATTCACAAAAGTTTTGAGTCCATGGAGAACAAGAGCACCTCCTCCCAGCTGCCCACTGCACTGAGGCTAGGAAACACTGTCACCACCGATAAATCCACGATAATCAAGAATTTCAATAAGCATTTTCCTACGGCTGGCCATGCTTTCCACCTGGCTAACCCTACCCCGGCCAACAGCTCTGCACCCCCAGCAACAACTTGCCCAAGCCCACCCCCCCTGCTTCTCCTTCACCCAAATCTAGATAGCAGATGTTCTGAAAGAGCTGCAAAATCTGGACCCCTGCAAATCAGCTGGGCTAGACAATCTGGACCCTCTCTTTCTAAAATTATCCTCCACAATTGTTGCAACCCCTATTACTAGCCTGTTCAACCTCTATTTCGTATCGTCTGTGTCACGTTCCTGACCTGTTTTCTGTTAGTTTTTGTATGTGTTAGTTGGTCAGGACGTGAGTTTGGGTGGGCAGTCTATGTTTTCTGTTTCTATGTTGGTTAATGGGTACCTAATATGGCTCTCAATTAGAGGCAGGTGTTTTTCATTTCCTCTGATTGAGAGTCATATTAAGGTAGGTGTTTTCACACTGTTTGTTGTGGGTGGTTGTCTCCTGTGTCAGTGTTTGTATGTTACGCCACACGGGACTGTTCTCGGTTTGTTTGTACGTTCGTTCTTTTATGTAGTCAGTTTTCCTGTTCATGCGTTCTTCACGTTATATGTAAGTTCGTGTCCAGGTCTGTCTACATCGTTTATTTGTTTTGTAGTTAATCAGGTATAGTTCGTTTTGTGTCTTGTTTAAATAAATAATATGTCAAGTTACAACGCTGCGTCTTGGTTCAATCCATGCTCCTCCTCTTCGGATGAAGAGGAAGAGGAGAACCGTTACAGTCTGAGATCCCTAAAGAATGGAAAGCTGCCGCGGTCATCCCCCTCTTCAAAGGGGGAGACACTCTAGACCCAAACTGTTACAGACCTATATCCATCCTGCCATGCCCTTTCTAAAGTCTTCGAAAGCCAAGTTAACAAACAGATCACAGACCATTTTGAATCCCACCGTACCTTCTCCACTATACAATCTCGTTTCCGAGCTGGTCACGGGTGCACCTCAGCCATGCTCAAGGTCCTAAACGATATCATAACTGCCATCGATAAAAGACAGTACTGTGCAGCCGTCTTCATCGACCTGGCCAAGGCTTTCGACTCTGTCAATCATCGCATTCTTATCGGCAGACTCTACAGCCTTGGTTTCTCAAATGACTGCCTCACCTGGTTCACCAACTACTCAGATTGAGTTCAGTGTATCAAATTGGAGGGCCTGTTGTCCAGACCTCTGGCAGTCTCTATTGGGGTGCCACAGGATTCAATTCTCGGGCCGACTCTCTTCTCTGTATACATCAAGGATGTCGCTCTTGCTGCTGGTGATTCTCTGATCCACCTCTACGCAGACAACACCATTCTGTATACGTTTGGCCCTTTTTTGGACACTGTGTTAACTAACCTCCAGACAAGCATCAATGCCATACAACTCTCCTTCCGTGGCCTCCAACTGCTCTTAAATGCTAGTAAAACTAAATGCATGCTCTTCAACTGATCGCTGCCCGCCACCGCCCGCCCGAATAGCATCACTACTCTGGACGGTTCTGACTTAGAATATGTGGACAACTACAAATACCTAGGTGTCTGGTTAGACTGTAAACTCTCGTTCAAGACTCACATTAAACATCTCCAAACCAAAATTAAATCTAGAATCGGCTTCCTATTTCGCAACAAAGCCTCCTTCAATCATGCTGCTAAACATACCCTTGTAAAACTGACGATCCTACCGATCCTTGACTTCGGCGATGTCATTTACAAAGTAGCCTCCAACACTACTCAGCAAATTAGATGTAGTCTATCACAGTGCCATCCGTTTTGTCACCAAAGCCCCGTATACTACGGGGCGACCTGTATGCTCTTGTTGGCTGGCCCTCGCTTCATATTCGTTGCCAAACCCACTGGCTCCAGGTCACCTATAAGTCTTTGCTAGGTAAAGCCCCACCTTATCTCAGCTCACTGTTTACTATAACAACACCCACCCATAGCACGCGATCCAGCAGGTATATTTCACTGGTCATCCCCAAAGCCAACTCCTCCTTTGACCACCTTTCCTTCCAGTTCTCTGCTGCCAATGACTGGAATGAATTGCTATAATCACTGAAGCTGGAGACATATCTCCCTCACTAACTTTATACATCAGCTGTCAGAGCAGCTTACCGATCACTGCACCTGTACACAGCTCATCTGTAAATAGCCCACCCAACTACCTCATCCCCATATTGTTTTTTTATTTTTGCTCTTTTGCACCACAGTATCTCTACTTGCACATCATCATCTGCATATCTATCACTCCAGTGTTAATGCTAAATTGTAATTATTTCGCCACTATGGCCTATTTATTGCCTTGCCTCCATAATCTTACTACATTTGCACAACACTGTATATAGATTTTTCTGTTGTGTTATTGACCGTGTGTTTGTGCGTTTGTGCTGTTGTTTTTGTCGCACTGCTTTGCTTTATCCTGGCCAGGTCGCAGTTGTAAATGAGAACTTGTTCTCAACTGGCCTACCTGGTTAAATAAAGGTGAAATAAAATAAATAAAATAAAAATAAAAACACAGGCCCACATCTGAATGCACACACACACTCTGACTGAAAGAGGTAGAGTGAAAGAGGTAGAGTGAAGGAAAGAGAGAGTGGGGGGATGTGAGGAGGAGCATTAAATGAATTTGATCTGGGATGCCTCAGAGACAGGTCCAGTGAGAGCGAGCCATGCACCCCGACAGATACCCGAGCAGATTGCACTGCTGCTTTGTATTCCAAATTAATTGGCCTCTGAAGATCGCCCTCTTCCACCCCTTACAACACCTCCCTATCCACTATATTCACTCCCCCTCAATTAAAACTAAAAGTATCCACGCTCTCACATGCTGCTCCCTCTCTCCTCGCTCCCAAAGACTTCTCCTCCCCCTTGTTACTGGGAACAAACTGGGCCCTTACACCACGGCTCCATGCAGGGCTTCTGTCAAAAAGGCTGGGGGAAGCAGCAATGCTAATGTAATTGAGGTACGTAATGTGTGGAACAAGATGATGTTGGTGTGCTGATCACTCTCTTTTCAAAGGGCCCATGGTCAGACTAGCTTGATGGCAAAATAAATGGCAGAAAACTGTGCTTTAGCATTTGCCATCAAAACTCATAATTCACAGTTTAGTTTTGATCAGTATAGCCAGCTATCCCCCTGTTACTTTGAGTGACTGCAACCAGATCTAACACATTTCAGTTGAATTCATTGAATTGTGAGCCAGTTTTATATCCATATCAATTACCAGGCTTCATGCAAAGTGCATAACATGGTTCATGTGGTGGGTATAACATGAATTACTGGCAGTGGTGTTCTTTATGAACTGTGAAAACTCCCTTCACAGCAGGAGACCAATTCACAGTGACACCTATGAAACACACTGCCAGACACCACTCCCTAACCACAACGCACCCTCACTTCCTATACTAAACCACAACAACCACTACAACAACAAAAACCTACAACAAGAAGAAGAATAAAACAACAAGCCGGAATATGTCAACCCCCTTTTACATCCAAGGTCTATGTTTTTATCTTGAACTGTATTCAGGAAGCCATTTATAGAATGGCTTAGAAATACCCCTTCTTGAAGTAAAAATAATGTTTGCACCTGACACGATTTCTTTTTGAGAGGACAGCTGAACACTTGTGAAAGGAAGTAAATAACACAAAATAAATCTATTTTGAACAAAGGACAACACAACAGCACACACATCACGGGAAGAGGCTCTACATGCCAAGATCCAAGATGTTTCTGTTACGGGACATGAGAAAGCACTCTCAGAGGAGAATTGCCCCTACGGACGACAAATGCCAAAACAACTCTGACAAAGAAAGAGAGGAGGAAAAGAGGAGTGAACAGAAGGAACAACAATTATTTATGTAAATAATGTGCCATCGCTGCTTATGATTAGTAGAAAAATGAAGCAAAAGGAAAGAAAAAACAACATCATGCATGTCTAATTTTCTTATGCAAATGAATAACTGAAATTATAAATGGAAATAGTGTTGTTGGGGGAGACAGAGAGAGATGCCCTGTTTTTTCCCTAATGTTTGTGATTCATTAGCTGGGAAAACAGCAGCAGATGCAGATTCTATTTGACATGGAGGGCGAAGGTGAAGGAGGCAGGAGGAGGGAGACAAAGTTAAAGAGCTGCTGATGTTGAGAATGAGGAGTGTACTCATACACTAGGTTTGATGTTAGAGGACAGACTGGGAATATTTATACAGCCACTATTACAGTAGAACCACTTAGATTCCTCCTCTCCTGCCACCAGAACACTTGCTGCAGTTCCCTCACGTCTTATTATCATATACCGTCAAGACCATAAATTACTATACAGATGTAGGATCCTGATTTGATCACACTTTTGTTGCTGAGAATTTTCCTGTACGGCAGACTTGATTTGCCCTAATGAAAAATGTATAAACTCCTACAAAAATGTCCATTAATTATAATCCACATAATAATTCACATTTCCTCTTGCTGCAGGATTATTTTCCTGCTGTAGCAAACTGGCTTAAATGAAGCGTTATACAATATAATGCCATTTATTCCACTGGAGGCCTTTCATTTTAGATTCCCCAGAGACACAATACAGTACATACAATGTGAAAGTGCATATACGCTGATGCCTTCACCCTTAGGCAAAGCCCACATGTATCTGACAGACATGGTGCTGTTCATCTCAACAGTGGAGTGTGTATAGCACAAACAGACCTGTAATCTATGGCTATGTCTATGACACTGTGGTACACATCTGTCTGTCCCATGTAGTGACGTGCTGACACAGATATTACAGAGAACAGCAGCAGCTCTCTGCTCTCCCAGTGAGATGTGCTGGTTGTAGGGACTGCAAATGGAGTGTCAATGACGGTGTGATAACTGACTCCCCTCGCCTGCCGCCTGTGAAGAATCTACATGTCGCCTGTCTGCATGTCTCCCGTGCCTGCTCCTCTCCTCCACTCTCACTCTCACCACTGTCTCCCCACCGACATCGCCTCAGCCCCAGCCTCAGCCTCAGACATACAGCGACCTGCTTCTTGCCTCCCCTCTGTTTTTTTGGGGGGGTGTTTTTAAAGAAGAGGGAAGATCAAAAGCAGGCAGGAAATGCCTGTCTGGCGTTCATCTGACAACTCTGCATTCTGAGCCCTTTTTAAAGAGAGAGCACAGAGAACAGAGGAGAGAAAATAGGACATGTTTACGCACAATTTATGCAGCGTTAATTTTCCTGCCTCAGAGTACACTGTTTCCAGAGTCCTATGCATCTCAAAACCTCCCTCTCTTGCTCTCTCTTTCTCTCTCACTTTTTATCCCACCCCTTTCACTTTTTGCCTTTTGTGTTATTCTGTCTTTTTTGTTTTGTTTCTCTGTCACCACTGAGTATGCCCTCCCATGGGTTGGCTAAATTTACATGTCTCCATATGACAAATAATAAACACAAACAAAGCAACAAATAAACATGAAAAGAGGTAGAGCGAGAAACTGAGAGAGAGTGTGTGTGTGTGTGTGTGTGTGAATGTGTGTGCGTCATTACACTTTAACACATTGGCAGGAACCAGTCACAACAAATGGCCTTATCCATCACATATCTATCTCCAACTGGCTCTGAAGTCATAGTTTGTGTACTGAGTAACAGCACTAACCCAGAGTCCTGTAGACAACTGTTAGCAACAACAGGACAGATGGAGTGAACCAACTAGAACCTCAGCACCAGCCTCCCCCCTTTGTGTCACCTGTCCCCCCCCCCCTCCAGAGACAGCCCTGAGCCCTGCGACCAGGTGGAGAGTGTCTGAGCGTGAAGGCTACAGTACAGTTACTACACTCCTCTCCCCTCCCGCTACCCCCCTGGAGTTTACCAAAGTATTTCACTCATGAAAATGCATGTATGGAACAGACACAAAGCACCTAATGACTAGAGTTCTGCTGTTTTCATGCTTGTGATGGTGTGAGTGGATGTATTCATGAGGGGGGGGGGGGGGGGGGGCTTGTCAGTTGGGGACTACATGCAAGTATTTGTGTACAGTGTGTGTGTGTGTTTATTTGTGTGAGTATGGAGAGCAGCTTTGTGTCAGTGGCTGGTGGGGAGCTGGATCAGTGTGTGTGTGTGTGTGTGTGTGTGTGTGTGTGTGTGTGTGTGTGTGTGTGTGTGTGTGTGTGTGTGTGTGTGTGTGTGTGTGTGTGTGTGTGTGTGTGTGACAAGGAGAAGGAGTCCTGGCGCATCTCTGCGAGTCCGCTCTGATACATGATTAATTAAGCGTCATTTAGAGTAACGAGCGGAGCGTTTGAGAGCCCTCTCCCCTGCCCCGTGTGACAGGCTCCCTGGGAATGTGCTGTGTGACCGCAGATCAACTCACTCAAAATCTAATGTTATTTGTCACATGCTTCGAAAACAACAGGTGTAGACTAACAGTGAAATGCTTACTTATGGGCGCTTTTCCAACAATGCAAATCAGAGGGATCCACAATCCCACCCCGCATCAATCCCACATCAATCCCACCCCGCATCAATCCCCCCCCGCATCAATCCCACATCAATCCCACCCCGCATCAATCCCCCCCCGCATCAATCCCACATCAATCCCACCCCGCATCAATCCCACATCAATCCCACCCCGCATCAATCCCCCCCGCATCAATCCCCCCCCGCATCAATCCCACCCCGCATCAATCCCACCCCGCATCAATCCCACATCAATCCCACCCCGCATCAATCCCCCCCCGCATCAATCCCACCCCGCATCAATCCACCCCGCATCAATCCCACCCCGCATCAATCCAACCCCGCATCAATCCCACCCCGCATCAACCCCCCCGCATCAATCCCACCCCGCATCAATCACCCCCCGCATCAATCCCACCCCGCATCAACCCTCCCACATCAATCCCACCCCGCATCAATCCCACCCCGCATCAATCCCACATCAATCCCACCCCGCATCAACCCTCCCACATCAATCCCACCCCGCATCAATCCCACCCCGCATCAACCCTCCCACATCAATCCCACCCCGCATCAATCCCACCCCGCATCAATCCCACCCCGCATCAACCCCCCACATCAATCCCACCCTGCATCAATCCCACCCCGCATCAATCCCACCCCGCATCAATCCCACCCCGCATCAATCCCACCCCGCATCAATCCCACCCACATCAACCCTCCCACATCAAACCTCCCACATCAACCCTCCCACATCAACCCTCCCACATCAATCCCACCCCGCATCAACCCTCCCACATCAATCCCACCCCGCATCAATCCCACCCCGCATCAACCCTCCCACATCAATCCCACCCCGCATCAATCCCACCCCGCATCAATCCCACCCCGCATCAACCCTCCCACATCAATCCCACCCCGCATCAATCCCACCCCGCATCAATCCCACCCCGCATCATTCCCACCCCGCATCAATCCCACCCCGCATCAATCCCACCCACATCAATCCCACCCACATCAACCCTCCCAGATCAACCCTCCCACATCAACCCTCCCACATCAAACCTCCCACATCAACCCTCCCACATCAACCCTCCCACATCAACCCTCCAGCATCAACCCTCCCACAACAACCCTCCCACATCAACCCTCCCACATCAACCCTCCCACATCAACCCTCCCACATCAACCCTCCCACACCAACCCTCCCACATCAAACCTCCCACATCAAACCTCCCGCATCCCACATTCCAGGAATACCAGAGTGCCTCGCTCCCAGGTTATTAGGCATTATCCCAAATTTGATCCTGGATGTACAGAAATACCATCACCATCCATTTGTTTACTGATGTCAATGTATATTTTATTTTACTGAGCAAATTACTTTATGTTCGCATTCTTATCTTTTATTATTTCAAATTGTTGTTGCATTATCGAGAAGGAACCTGCAAGTAAGCATTTTGTTGGACAGTGTATATCCTGTACATGTGTACATGTGTACATACGACAAATAAAACCTGAAAATTGAAACTAGATAGTACTGTAACAGCTAGCACAAGAGTCCATATTTGAGATTACAGTTTACACTTAAGACATTGACATTAAGGTGAATTCTGCTGTGTGGGTCAAATGCATGTAATTATCAAAATACTTTAATTCATTTGAATAGCTGATGTTTGTGTGTCTGATGATTTCCATGTGTTTTTCTGTGATTAGGTAAGCTGGTGGAAGCCCACTATATAGGGAATAGATTTTCTGTGATTAGGTAAGCTGGTGGAAGCCCACTATATAGGGAATAGATTTTCTGTGATTAGGTAAGCTGGTGGAAGCACACTATATAGGGAATAGATTTTCTGTGATTAGGTAAACTGGTGGAAGCCCACTATACATGGAATTGACTTGCGTTTTGGATTTGTTTCAATGTACTTACATGAATCATCTTCATATTGTTTCTGTGTGTGTAGGCACATGTGTATATGTATGTACAGGCAGAGCAGGGACTAAGGGGAGTTGAATGAGTCACTAAGGTTACAGGCCATGCAATCCAGCACAAAGACGATCAACAGCATGCTAATGAGATATAAATCCATCTATCTGCTACTGCTGCTGCTGTCTCCTCTCCTCTTCCTTCTCCTCTCTCCTCTCTCCTCTCCCCTCTTCCTTCTTCCTTCTCCCTCTCAAACAGGTCATGTACATTTTAGTAATTTATCCAGATGCTCTTATCCCGAGCAACTTACAGGAGCAATCAGTGTTCAGTGCCTTTCTCAAAGGCACAGACAGATGTTTCAGCTAGTCTGCTCGGGGATTTGAACCAGCGACCTTTCGGTTACTGGTCCAATGCTTTTAACCGCTCTTAACCACTACCTGCCGACACACACACATATTGACAAATAATGCAAATACATCCCCCCACTTCCCCCCTTTATTTCTCTAGCCACACTGTCTTACCTCCATCCTATTCCTTCTCTTACACTTGTCTTTGCCTAACTTTATCTCTCTCCCTTCTTCCTCACATTCATATACCATTCTCTTTTCTCCCCTCTACTGTTCTTTACTTTAGTCTCTCTCTCTCTCTCTCTCTCTCTCTCTCTCTCTCTCTCTCTCTCTCTCTCTCTCTCTCTCTCTCTCTCTCTCTCTCTCTCTCTCTCTCTCTCTCTCTCTCTCTCTCTCTCTCTCTCTCTCTCTCTCTCTCTCTCTCTCTCTCTCTCTCTCTCTCTCTCTCTCTCTCTCTCTCTCTCTCTCGTCTGCCCTTTAAATCCTTTGGGTCTGGCTGAGTCTGTTGTCTGACTCATTAGTGACTGCTCAGCCATTAGATTTTCTGAAACGGGAGCTGTGCTCACACCCTCCCATACGTACACTACATGACCAATAGTATCTGGACACCTGCTTGTCAAACGTCTCATTCCGAAATCATGGGCATTAATTTAATATGGAGTTACTCCCTCCTTTGCTGCTTTAACAGTCTCCACTCTTCTGGGAAGGCTTTCTACTAGATTTTGGAACTTGCTTCCCTTCAGTCACAAGAGCATTAGTGAGGTCGTGCACTGATGTTGAGCGATTAGTCCTGGCTCGCAGTCGGCGCTCCAAATCATCCCAAAGGTGTTCGATGGGGTTGAAGTGAGGGCTCTGTGCAGGCCAGTCAAGTTCTTCCACACCAATCTCGACAAACCATTGCTGTATGGACCTCGCTTTGTGCACGGGGGCATTGTCATGCTGAAACAGGAAAGGGTCTACCACAAACTGTTGCCACAAACCATGAAAAACAGCCCAAGACCATTATTCCTCCTCCACCAAACTTTACAGTTGGCACTATGCATTGGGGTGGGAAGTGTTCTCCTGGCATCCGCTAAACCAAGATTCGTTCGTCGGACTTCCAGATGGTGAAGCGAGATTCATCACTCTAGAGAACGCGTTTCCACTGCACCAGAGTCCAATGTCGGCGAGCTTTACACCACTCAAGCCGACGCTTGGAATGGAACATGGTGATCTTAGGCTTGAGTGCGGCTGCTCGGCCATGGAAACCCATTTAATGAAGCTCCCGACGAACAGTTCTTGTTCTGACATTGATCCCAGAGGCAGTTTGGAACTCGGTAGTGAGTGTTGCAAGCGATGACAGACAATATTTATGCTTCAGCACTCGGTGGTTCCATTCTGTGAGCTTGTGTGTCCTACCACTTCACGGATCAGCCGTTGTTGCTCCTAGACGTTTACACTTCACAATAACAGCGCTTACAGTTGACCGGGGCAGCTCTAGCAGGGGCAAAATGTGACCAACTGACTTGTTGGAACGGTGGCATCCTATGATGGTGTCACGTTGAAAGTTACTGAGCTCTTCAGAAAGGCCATTCCACTGCTAGTGTTTGTCTATGGAGATTCGATGGCTATATGCTCGATTTTATACACCTGTCAGCAACAGGTATGGCTGGGATTACTGGGATTTTCCCCCCACTTGTTCCTCTCTTAAAAAACTTCCCAGCGCAAATAAAACCTGGACATGCAACCCCTGCAAAATGCTCTCTATGGGACTATGTACAGCATCGAGACAAAGTTTAGTCATGATTTGCTTTTACATGAATTTAACATGAGTCATTCTCAAACACCAAGGAGTGGATACTGGGCACTGCTGCTTCTCCGCACACTATCACCACCCTCCCCTTCCCTGAGGATTGTTGTGTCTAATAGGGCCTGGGTCTAAACCCCACAGGACAGGAGACAGTGCTAGCCTCATTCCCTCACGAGTAGCGGTGCGTGGGTAAAATCACTGAGCCAAGACAGTAAAAAAACCTGCAGCATGGTCAAGCAGGTTAATGTTTTCGACAGTTTACTTAAGAACTACTGTTTTAGAACCACAGAGTTACCACAAGTCAGCACAAAGACAACAGGAGCACTACCTCCGCTATTTCGGCACCATTTCAACTGAAACATTTAAACATCATCAAATCAACAAAGCTATATATGCTTAGTCTAATACAATGAAAACAAATTTAAAGATACCAAAAAGAATTTAGTCCAATCAATGTTGCTACTGTTAATACTATGTGGCTGTCCATGGTACTGATTTCTCTCGGTGTGTGTGTGTGTGTGTGTGTGTGTGTGTGTGTGTGTGTGTGTGTGTGTGTGTGTGTGTGTGTGTGTGTGTGTGTGTGTGTGTGTGTGGTGTGTGTGTGTGTGTGTCTGAGTGTGTCTGTCTGTCCGTGTGTGTGTGTGTGTGTGTGTGTGTGTGTGTGTGTGTGTGTGTGTGTGTGTGTGTGTGTGTGTGTGTGTGTGTGTGTGTGCGTACAAGTAAAATAAAAATGTTGAATCACCCTACTTGTAGACTAGTTGAACGCCAATGCCATCCTCCTCTCTTTCATGTTGGCTAAACGGTCTATGGCTCTGTCATACAGTACGCTTTTAGTTTTTGTTGTCATAGACTACCTAGCATAAAACGCTTGCTAGCCTAACTTCCTCGCATGTGCAACAATGAAGCAGCTAAGTTAGCTAGTTAGTTAATGTGAGTCTACTACAATACAGCTAGGCTACATATTGAACTTCAATAGTCTCAGGCCAGTGGCACAACATATTCATTTATGGTTAGGTCAGAATCACCATCATAAAAATTGGCAAGTACATAAAATTAAGTCAAAATCCCCATCTCCATCCATTGCTCAGGAAAGGGACGATTTAGCAAGCTAGCTAATGCAGGACATCAACACAAGCAAACCAAGCAAAACAGACACTTTTTTCTGAAAATTACATTTTTCTTAGGATGTGATTTGATTGGCGTGAAGCCAAATCCAAACTGGCCTCCGTTGGGGGGCATTTTGCTGCACCAGGACAACCCACAATTGAACAGCTGATGCTGATTGGCTAATTATTTTATAATTTTTTTAAT